>NC_057785.1:322084-340693 GCF_014825855.1 Bombus pyrosoma | reverse complement strand
TCCGGCGTTAGGAGCAAAATGGTTAATATGACCTATTAACAAATCTGATCGGTAGCTTCGTTTGTACATTTTTCCTACATAATTTGTAAACTAACGATCGCCAGTTATGTGTATAGGAAAGAAATTATCCACAATGTTGAGCCTTGCCACATATTTCAATATCATGACAGTCCCACAGAAATTAGCTTTCAGACAAGTTGCCCAAAATGGTGATTATTCTTAAAGTTTCCAGTAATTCCCCTACTCTTTTTCTTTTTACGTGGAGCAAATCCGCACGGACGCCAGGCCGCTTCTGGGGAAAGCGGCGTGATAGTGTCGGACTCCACCGGCTAAAACCTCCACGATGACCGATGCGATCGAGGGAGGCCCGAGAACCGCCATAAGTGACACATCGAGCCGCACAATGATACATCCCCTCATGGCGCGATGTACGGCCATGTCACATCGCGCCTCATCGTCGATGCCGCCGTGCAAGGCAGTCTGGTTCCCCTAGCTGACTGCTTGGCGGCTCCGAGGCGCTGAACCACCAGCGCCTAAATTAGAACCCCACGGGAGGGGCGGAGGGGCTAACGCGCCTCGCCGAAGCGCGTCCGTGGTCTCTGCCCCACCCTCGCCGGCCGACTCTCACGGGGTGGGAGTCCCGTTCTCTCACCCTCTCCGCAGCCTCCTTCCGAAGCATGACCTGCTCGCAGAAGGAGGTTACAGCCCTCCTCAGCAATTCCCGTACTAAACCACTAGTACCTTTACACTTCTATATTGATACAACAAATAACAAACAGCTGACAAATACCATCCCTTTCGCGAGGATCCATCACACTGCATATAACGAAGTGTAGGTGTTCTCAGTAGCAGATAAAAATGCATTTTAGTTGCAGTTGTAAATTATTTATCATGGTTTATGCATGTGCGCGGTTTTATTAAAATATTAATCGTGGAGAGGAAAATAGATGGTGCATACTCTAGTTTGAATTCATTTTAAAAAAATGATACGAGTAATGATTTGGATTAGATGAATCTTCATCAAAGCTGATCGACGATTAGACATACTTCGCCTCTATGATTCTTCGCTAATTCTAACATAAACAGGTCAACTGATAGTCCATGGCACTCTCACCGCGTCCTACAGATACAAGGAATTTAAATGCTATGTGCAATTTGTATATGGTATATAAAATTATGTAAAATATTTGTATTGGTATGTAAAATAGCTCGGGCGATACAGCCCCATGCAATGTCTCGGACATTTCCGTTTGAAACGTCTGAGCTGGTCCATCTGGCTCGTTGTAACATTGAACCAAATCAGACAGGCATAAGTCGGGATAGGATTATTGCCAGCAATTTGTACAACAGAAGACTACACTTCGCGCAGAGATGCTTTGAGAAGAACGAACTATTATTTGCTATAAAAGTCTCTTCTGATTTATTTTACATTTGCGTCTTAATGTGCTGTGTAATCTGTAATTTGCAATACAAATATATACCGGGATATTTGACCATTTTCTTATGCGGAACGGATAGGGGCTATTGCCGCTGATAACAAATCAGCGAGAATGTCGAGTCACATCACGGTTGAAATTTAAATGTTTAAACATGCACAGACCGAAAGGGATAGATTCGCAGTTTCTAGTATTTATGCGGAACTTTCAGTTACCACAGCAAACCATAATTCGATCGAAAATTTCCTGTAGCTAGGAATTAATTTTGGACGAATACATTCCCGTCGCGTAAATCAGGAGGCCATTAGCAAATACCAACGCGTATAGGTTAAAGTCGCTATTGAGATGGAAGAGGCTCAAAGCACGACTAAAATACAAATTAAACAGGATGGAGGTGTTGAACGTTCCCTGTTGCAGCCCGTCATTCACCCCGAAGACGACATTCGAGCTTGCGCCATTCAGTGAGACACCCTTCGGAGATTATGGACCAAGTCACCTGAACTAGATGTTTAAGGAAACCGCATCATACCAGCTTTTATAACAAACCGCCCGATCGAAACACGTCAAAAGCCATTTCCAAGTCTATGAGAGTTTTGCTACCAGCTGACTCAAATGTCAATGATGTCTGACTCAAATTTTATTTTGTCTCGGAAGCCAAATTGTTGATCGGGAGAAATGGAAGCCTCTGTACAATGAAACGGTATGAGTCTCTGTATCAGCCTCTCAAAGACCTTAGTAATCGATACTTTGCAAGCAACAAACTCATTGATCTGTACCTGGCTGGATTTGGTTTGTTCTTATCCTTTCCCAGCAAGGGAACTATTTCCCCATCCTCCACATCTTAGGAAAATACGCTGATTCAAGAGATCATTGAAGATCAAGGAGAAGAAAAATGTATACCTTTGCAGGAGCTATATCGGTACTACGTTGAAGATATCGAAGCCTGATAACCTTTTCCCATTCAGAAACTTAAATTGAATCGTTAACGAATCTACCGATGTGAAATAATTCTCTAAGACATCGGAGCCGGAGCGGTTACTAGCCCTTTTTCCTCGGATGAAGGTACAGACCTTGTTCCAGCGGCTCAACGAAGAATTTTCAAGGTTATGAAATTTGGGAATCTGAGAAGATCATCATACACATTTTGGCGCATACTTGCAAAATTTGTCCCCAGTAGTCTTGTGGGATTCACGAAACTTACCGCGCGGTAGAAAGGAGGCCGGATAAAGGATACTTCGCTACATACAAATAACAAGTGCTTTTGTAACTAGTGATAAAGGTTTAACAAGTTTAAAGTGATGAAATAGCACGCGAGCACAATAGTAATTAAAGACCTGTACAAAGAACAGTTTATAACTTGAAAGGAAGTCACGGCACACGATCGTGAATAACAGAAGCACCTGTTGCGTACACGTTTATTCTTGGCATATCATCGCGTTACTAGTAAGTTCTGGAGAGCCGGCGGCACCGGAGACGTCACGATCTCGACTTATCTGTTGGCTTTGTACCAGTAACGATACATCTTATGCTCTGTTACACTCCGCAAAGGGGGTGTTCAACTGTGGAAGACGATGAGAATCGTCTGAAGAAAATTTCCGGGCGCCGATCACGAGATTGGCCCTGTTGCCTAACACTCGTCTAACTTGCGGAAACATGCTTTTGGAATCTTTAATTCTCTGGATCCAGAGAACTCGTGGATCTATCAGGGGCCTACCTGATACGTCATTTTATGGCTCTATAGCACTTGCGTGTTCGATGAACGATGGGATAGAGTAACATAGTGTGCTGAAGCTCTTCTTCAGCCGATTCAAGATGCGGGAGATTCTGTGTTTGTCTTGTAGCAAACCTCCGAAGCGGGAGTGCAAATATCTTTCAAAGCAATTGAAGTCCCATGTGAGAGCTGAGATGGAGGCTTCTAGGGCCGAAAGAATATTATTATTTATGATCTGGAGAACGATCTCTACTTTGCGACCATTGTCTCAGTATTCTTATCCTCGTGGACAAAGATATCAAATTCTGACAGCTCGGTGCAGAAAAATATCCAGCTTTCCCGCGAGTACCATATCCAAGAACGACTGCGCCTCGGCAAATCAAATGCCATCAAAATCAGTGTCACTGAATTGGAGGACCAGATCCACCTGTCACACGTTAAATAAGTGTCACAGGTTCTCGTCTCTGTTATTATTTAATGTGCTGCTCCAGGGAACGTGTCTCGCGTTATAATCACCACCGAGGATGAAAAAATTGTATCGCACGGATATAGTTTTTCGAAAAGCGCCTCCCATTCTGCGGTGAAGATGTTGCGGCAAGACACAAGCTTAGGAGCTTGCAACGTAAAAAGAATATATGAAAAGCTGCTAGGTTTATCGTGACAACTGAAAGTTTCATTTTCCCCTTGTCTGTACGGTTAGTGATTATCGCTTCAAAGTTAAATGACATTCTAATCGGAATGAATTAAATGATAAAACCGTTCCGCCCTCGAACTTCGAGTTCAGATGGTCACACCCTTTCGTAACGAAGACCCTTGAACAGGACCTTATGCCTCTCCGTGAGTTTCGTCTTTGCCAGCAGGGCCACCTGAAACGAATGAGCCTCCTGGAGCTGTAGCAGTAATAACCTACGATTATTAGAGACAAGCGGATTGGTATTGAATTTCGTAATTTCGAAGTTCGTTACGTATCCAAAATCACTTATGGTAAATCTGTCAAAGTTTATCCGTGCCATCTTGGCGACATTAGAAAGGAAAGTGATCCTCACACATACATTCCACAATGACATTTATATGGTTCTCCGCCTGGGGGATGAATGTGAAGAACTTTACTCTTTCAGTTTTCAACGTGTTCTACATGATTTTAAATTAATCGTTGGGCCTGCGCACTCATTATTCCTCTTGTTCGTCGGTATAGCAACAACGGAATCTGGAACTTTATCTCCTCTGTTTGGCATCTGGGGAACTTAAATGTATTATTTTTCTCCGTGTCCGAAATCTGTTCGATAATTAAAGCTCTTGAGAGGCCAATATATGGACCAGTATTGAGCGATAAAAATAAGTTTGAAATACACTTATTGTTAGAAGTTGAGAAATATTATGGTCGTTTGGAGATTACTGTGTATTTTTCATTTTCTGAGATACATTGGACGAAATTAAAAATAGCAGAAGAAGATAACAGTGCATATATGAAATCAAAATCATATATGTTTTCTTCGATTAGACTCGTGTAAGATTAATACTGAATCAGGAAATTTTACGATAAAAGTTAAGAACCATATATTGTTCGCATCATATAATTACTTGTAAAAACTTTCAACAAAAAAAATAATCTAATAAAATTTTGGATAACTCTTATATTCCCTGGATTTCACATCACATTTTGTAATTTTTTGCGTTAAGATTGGGGTTAGGTTTCCCAATTGACATCTAACGTTAATCGCAGAAGTGTACGTTTGAGTTCAATTGCTTATAGATCATTTAATTAATACAGTAATTACAGTATTAAATCTTCCCGTGAAACAAGAAACCAATTTTTCACATCATGTAATTGTTTTTGCAAATTATCTGCTTCGTTGGAGCAAACTCGCGTGAGAATGGGATCACGGGCATCGTTATTATTTCAATTATCCAACAAATTACGCAACGTTTCAAAGAAGGTAGCAGTGTGTTGAACCATAGTAGCCTGTATGCAACCTGTCAATGAAGCGGTGAAGTAATATGACCGTCCCTTACTAAAGACATCGAGAGCAAATTTACATTTCATTTTATCGAAAGAATCTGACCGTACATGTTTCTCTGGTAATTTATAAATTGCTCGCGTACATTTATTTTTTTCTAAATTCCACAGTCAGACTATATCGGACCAAGAAACTAAGGATCCATTAGTTGAGAAATCATTTTTAAATAAATTATTCCGAACAGTCTTGAATAAATGTAAAATATTGAGAAGAAAATAAGCTTTCAGGCCATTCCTTATAAAAGAAGGTTTTTGAATAGAAAAAATTACATAAGAACATTTTAGCTATCTGTTTGATTTTTATGATATGCGGTCTACAGATGTCCTGTATCTAAGATTAGTGATAAGTTGGTATTACTACGTTGACATGGGACGCATTGCCACGTCCAAGTTCGGCAATTTTTATTTACAGACGGCCAAACGAAACGCGTCGTCACCCGTTTTTGCATGGCGCGTATCCCCGGATGGGAAGGTCCGTGTAACGACTGAAATACGTTGCGTCGTAACGGTTTCGGTACGAATGGCCGCAAGGTTTCGGTCGAAATGTCGCAGTATATATCAACTTGTTGTTCGGGGAATCGTACTTTTCTTAGCTGCAGCGCGCGAGCGTCGGAGTTGATAATTTCACGTAGCTTGCTATCGTTTTCTTGCGCTGCTGCTAGCGTTCGGTGATCTACCGAGTTCCCTATCGCTTCGATGCGGGATAACGCGCCAACTACGTCGTTTTCTACGTTTTTTACATGCCGGATATCTGTTGTGAATTGCGGGATATAGTCTAAATACCGGAATTGTCGTAGCGAACACTTCTCTAGCTTTTGTCGAAATGCGTAAATAAGGGGCTTGTGATCTCGTCCTTCAGCTGTGTGTCAAAAACATTTGACTGCGGTGTACATCGCGAGTAGTTCGCGATCATATTTTCGTTGCGCGGGGGTCAAAAATTTCGTGGCAAACCCTAGCGGCTGCAATTTTTCGTTTGCGCGATGTTGCAAAACTGCTCCTATTGCGTAGTCGAACGCGTCTACCGTGGGGCTAACGGGCGCACCTGGTATCGGATGCGCTAGTGTCACGTCGGAGACACAAGAAATCACGAAATCGATAGACTGCCGATAATCTCCTCGCGTCGCGTTTCACGAATAAGGTGAAGAAATTGAACTTCGTATGAGATGATGAAATTTTTATTATATAATTACAAACAGAGTAACGGTTCAAAGTGTTACAACAGAATAATGTCTTGAGCGCTAATTTAGGAGGGTTTTTATATTGAGGATTTAGTCCCTTTTGAGGGGTTATCGTCGGATGTATATCAGAGGCGGCTATTCAGCTACTGTTTTGTTATTATTTCGATAACTATGGCATGCAGGATGTTTCGTCTACTTGATTACTATTTGTGAGCCGGTGGCCCTCTTGAGTGTGTGACATTCCCCCTTCTTAGATTCGCTTTGCTTCGTTAAAGCGTATGGCTCTGGTAGGTCGTCTGATTTGAATGATCCCGTTATCTTCATTTTCTGTGATGTTTTGGAAAGTGACCGCCCCATGGGCTGATGGAAGAATTGGTGCTATTGGCACTTGATGCATATTCTTTACGTGAGCGGTAAGGCAAAAAGTATTCTGATACATACATTTTTAGGAATTACTCGACTTTGACATACGAAAAGCTTACATGTATACAATATATATACTGTTGCTAGTCCGAGGGCTACGTATCCTAATATTTGTAATGTTGAAATGCCATATTCTCTGAATGAATTTATGCGTCGTTCGACTTGTAGGCTACTGACTTGTGTTTGTAACGTATCGAGATTGGTTTTATATTAATTAAAATTGCGAGTTACTTTTGGAACCGTTTCTAATATTTCCTCTAGGGTTGGAATGTCTATTTCTTTGAAACTGTGTGAACTATTCTTAATTTTGATTTCGTACGAAATATTTTTATGTGTTCCTCCTATTTTCATAATATTACTGTAGTATCGGGGAAATTTAGGTATAAATTTTTCTCCGACTATTTACAATTTATTTACAATCAATTGACTGTACAGGTATTAATTAGACAGAAAACGATGGTTGTTTAACTGGGACTAAATACAAAAATCAATCAACTCTCTCAACTCAACAACGCTAACAACTCTATTCCTCGACTTCTAGACTAACTCTGATTCTTGATTCACACTCAGTTCTCGATTCGCACATTCTGACCTCTCGGTCAACGCTCTTTGAACCCAAAATCGTCCTTCTCTTCTAGCGTTCTTTTCTTTTTTCTTTAACCTCACCACGCCCAAGCTCCGCAAGAACTAGGTGATCTTAATCACATAGGCTTTCTTTGATGTAAACTAATAACTGAAGGGCAGACGACACTGCTTTTATGATTCGATCGATCTCTAATTAGGCCTTTTTTTCACGATACTACATTACGGTCGTATGTGATTATACATCCAGTTTTGCTGCTAATTAAACTCGGTTGTTTGATTTCTAAGATTTTATGTGTTTTACATAATATATCGATCTGCACATTTTTCGTAGGGATAATGATATAATGATTTTCAGTCTGTAAAGGTACGAACGTCAATTCTTCCAACATGAATACAGCAGCCGGGCAAGTTTTGACTGTCTGTTGATTATTAATTAATTCGATTCTACATTCAGGTGAATTGATTCTATTGTGGTTTGGTTGAGTTCTTTTACAAATGTGGATGATTGCTGTTCGTTTACAATATTTGTTTAAGTAGTGGCTATCGACAAAGGTGTATTGTTCTGAGCTGGTTAGTATTAAGTCAATTTCTACTACAGGTGCGATAAATGCAGAGTTTTGTTTGGAAGGTATCGAATAAATTTTTGTTACTTTCCACTCGTTATCTTCTAAAAGTGACACAGTTATCGTATATATAAGTTTGTTATTATTTGTCCATAATTTTAGTTTACTTAGATCTAGAATTAGTTGAAAGTTTTGGACTGAAGGTTCGATATGGTTACTCATAAAGTTTTGTTTTATTATTTGATCGAGTGTTGTTAAGAATTGTTTGGGTTCTATAATTTGCGGGTCTATGATTCCTTGTCTTCCTAATATGATAGCATTAAAAATTTCATCGACGTTAATATGGACCTCCGATATGATAGATTCAGTTTGAATTAGTAAAGAGGTCAATATTTCGTTTTTCTCGTTATGATTTTCAACTTTGCGTATATCGTTGGTAAGGTTTTCGAGTTGATTCGTCTTAGTGTCGTCTTGTACGTGTCTGATAAATGCAGTTTGGTTACTAAGGATCGTTTTTATTTTGTTGTTGGAGTCAAACAATGTGTCGATATTTTTATTAATGAGATCTAGGTCTTCTTCGCCAAGCGTTCCGAATAGAGCTTTAGATACTGATCCTATGACGTTGAGTAGTCCGCGTTTGCTTCTATAGTGTTATAACAATTTGAGTTGATGCGTTAGGTTGATTACTTGATTTTTAGATTGTTTATCTCTGGTATGTAATTTATTGGTTTGAACAATTGGGTTGCTAAGGTCCACTATAAGAGTGATATCTACTTGTTCATTGTACAGATAGCAATCATCTATGTGTTGTAAGAAAACGTTAGCATAATTTAATGGTCTCACTACTAGATCGCTTTGAATGTATTCGAGAGTTAGAATTATCCATGTTATGGTCGCCTTCCTGAAAAATAAGGTTTTAACCTGTTACCGTGGATTATTTGCGTTTGGCCGTTGGCATATTCAATAAGATAGGTGGGTGAATTGGACGAGAGAATTTCAGCCGGTCCTAGCCATTCGTGATCTAGTTTGTTGGTTTTGTGATCGTTATGTACCCTTTATCTTTTACTTGGAATATCATTTGTGTTTTGATAATTTTTCGAATCTGATCTCTTTGATGTCGTTTTTTATTTGATTCAGTGATTTGTCTATTTTTCCAGAGTTTAAACAATTGATCTTTAGTTAGGGTGGGTGTGTTTGATATTGAGGATGGCATATTAGCTTGTCGTCCAAATGTTAGTTCAAATGAGGTATATCCGGTCGTTTCGTGTACTAAGGTATTATATCCCATGCATATTTGTTTTAAATTTTCGTCCCAATCGTTTTGTCGGTGGGTCGCACAAGTTCGAATAAGATCTTATACTACAGCATGTGTTCGTTCGAGAGATACGTCAGATTGCGAGTGGAAAGAAGTGGTTTTTATGTGTCGAATCTTGAAAGCCTCTTCAAATGTATCCATCAGTTTAATAAGAAATTTCGTCCCATGTCCGTGAGCATACTTTTCGGTACGAAAAATATGTATACATAGTGATCTAAAAGTTCGTTAATGATCGAGTTGGCTGTTTGGTCTTTTAAAGGTATGAGAACGAGATATTTGGTTAATTGATCTTCGATAGATAGGATAAATTGGTTGCCTAGTTTGGTTTTGGTGAGAGGTCCGAATATGTCCATTGCGATTTTATCATTAGGGTTAACGGGTGTGTTGGTTATTATGGGTTGCTCCTTGGCCCTGATACGGTTTAATTTTTCTCGTTGGCATAATTGTCTAATGATGGTGTTCTTGTATTCGTTTCACGGTGCGGTGTATACCTAAGTTTCCTACTATTTCGTTATGATTCGCGCGTAGTATAGTTCGTTTTTGTTCGTTATCATAGTCTACTGGCGGATCTCGTCCAAATATCAGTTTAATTTGAGGTAATCTGCTTGTTAGAAACCTTAACATGAGTTGAATGTTTACTTTTTCTAATGTGTAGAAGCTATTATCGTTTATTCCTATATGCAAGTGTCCAATTTGGTGTTTAATAAAGTGTTTAGTTAATTGATACAACCAGTGCTGTTCGTTAAAATCTCCTAATTTGGTCTTTGTAATTTGTTTAAAGTGTGGTCTGTTAGGTTTTTGAGTTATTGGAGCTGGGGTGATATTGGTTTTCCAGTCGATATATTCGTCGTAATAGTTCGAGTTTTCTAGATCGGATTGAATTTCTTCATTGGTGATAGGATACAATCGGGATAGAGCGTCCGCAGCTGTATCTTCTTTTCCTTTTTTGTATTCTATTTCATAATCATACTCCTCGAGTCTCAAGCGCCATCGCATGAGTCTCGATGAGGGATCCTTAAAAATTTTTAACCATTTTAAAACTTGATGATTACTTTGAATTTTAAATTTTCTATCAAGTAAGTATTGCCATAGTCTTTTGATTGACCATACTATTGCTAGTAACTCTTTCTTGGTAGTGGAATAGTTTTTCTTATGAGGGGTCAAGGTTCGGAATATGTAACAGCATGTGAACTTTCGCACGTTCGCGGCGAGACGCGATCTCGAAGAAGCGCGCCAACGAGAGTCGTAAATTCCCGTTACGATTGACTAATCGACGCCACGAATCGTACGATCCCTTATTTCTTGTGGGATAATAAGGGTGATTAATTGAAATAACGCTGCGATTAACAGGTTACTATATATTTAATCGATCCAACAACTTCGGTATATACAATAATGAATGTGTGTACGAACAACGACGAGTGAGTACGACCTGAGACTCTTTTAGTATCGTTGCGTTGACTGACTGTATTCAACTGAACACTTATTGACGACTTGATCGAGAGTGACTTGATGATGACTTGCTCGAGAGTTGAACGAGAGCAGAACAAGAACTGAACGAGAACGCTGAACTGCCCTTAAGGTGTCTCGGAGGAAAGCTTGGTGTGGATGTGCCCTTTGACCGAAGAACGCGGATTCGTTGTTCACACTTTTCGTCCAGGAAGTGAGGGTAACGATCCGCGATGCCGATTGGTCATGACCCACTCTAATGAACAGGATATGCAGAAATCTCCCACCAACGTAGAGCGGAGGTGGACTTTGCTCCTGACAAAAAACAGCCTTTTCCGATGGACATGTGTTAGCTTTTCCCATCTGGTGACTGTCCGCTTTCTCCGTGATTCTTAAGAGTGCCTAATAAACTCAAGGACTTTTCCAAGACCCAGCCATAAACTGAAAATACTTCTAGAATTAGAAACTTCTCCAGACCTGCAATTAGACTGGCAAACATGTGTGGAAACAATGAAGCTAAAAGTTAACGTTTTATGGTGGGTCCCGCGGTCTATTGAGAATCGGGAAGACTGTAGGTTGGCCGTTGGCTGTCAGGTAGCGAGGGATGGCGTGCAGATGTCCCACGCGACGTAACAGCATGCATGTCCATGTTTTTTGGGAGAATATTGCTTCTAATCCTTTGTTGTTTACATCTATTATTAATGTAAATATTTTTTCAAAGTCTGGGTATTATAGTACAGAGGCTTCACAGAGTTTTTTTTTAGTGTGTCAAATGCAAGCTGTTGTTTATCAGTCCAGTGGAATGGAGTGTCTTTCTTTGTGAGATCTGTCAGTGGTTTCGTGATTTTAGAAAATTTGCGTGTAAATTTTCTGTAGTACCTAACGAGTCCTAAGAATGATTTTATGTGAGTCGCGATTTTTGGTATTTTAAAATCTTTCACGGCCTGAATCTTTTTAGGATTGGAATCTTTCTTTGTTACTACGTGTCCTAGATATCCTAACTCTGGTTTCAAAAATTCGCTTTTGTCCGGTTGTATCTTTAATCCTAAATTTTGTATTCTGTCTAATATAATAGCTAGATTTCGGATGTGCTCTTGGATGGTGCTTCCGAATATTATGATATCGTCTAAGTATATGAATCAGTTATTTCCTACTAATCCCCGTAGTGCGGTAGCCATCATGCGTTGGAACGTTGCCGGTACGTTTTTGAGTCCGAAGGGCATGCGATTATAGTGGAAGTGACCTTGTAGAATTGAAAATGCACAATATTTTTTAGATTTTTGTTCCATAGGTATCTGGTGAAATCCTGACGGGAGGTCTAGGGCTGAGAAAAATGTAGCTTTGCCTAAGTGATCGAGTATTTCGTCCGAATTCGGTAAAGGATACGGGTTTTGATCTGTTTGCTCGTATAATTTTCTAAAATCTATAACAATCCCCCATTTTTGTTTACCTGATGCGTCTAATTTCTTTGGAACTATCCAAATTGGTACGCTATATGGACTGTCCGATGGTTCTATGATTCGTTTGTTTAGCATGTCGTTGATTTGAGTCTCAGTTTCTTTTTTATGACATTCGGGCGGTCTATAAGATTTGATGTTTGTAGGTTTGTCTGTTTTGAGTGTGATTGTATGTTCGGTTTAGTTCGGTTAAAAACGTCTAGGTAATTGATAAGGAATTTCTCAAGGGGTTCTCGAAGTTCTGGATCAATATGTTTCATACGTACTACTTGTGCAAATTTATTAATTTGTCCTAGTCTATCGGGTTTTTCTATTTCGTTTGTAATATGACAGATTTGCTTACCAGTGTGGATAAATCATATTGTTGTAGGCTTTCCTTCGATGTATTGCGTTGAAGTTAAAGTTTCGCCTGGTCCTACCTAATTATCGGTGTTCTGGAATGGTAATATAATCTCGTCTAAGGTCAGTTTATAGTTAGTGACGTTGTATCGGTACTTCGTAAGGAATGGGAATCCGATTATTCCATCTTCGATTAGGGGAAAGTTGTCAGGAAGTACGTGGAATTGGTGATTCTTCTTGAGCATATTTAGATTATAAATTTTGTCTTCAACACCTACGTCATCTCAGATACCCGTAGTGTCTCAATAATGCGTATTTCCAACAACTTAGTACAAGAAAGAATTACGCCGTTGCGTAAGATGTAAGTGTTGTAGACGAATGTTTGACGGGCGAAGACCCGGTAGAGAGACGCTGACTTTCCTCAGGTTAGAGAATCAATGTAGAGACTGTGCTGACTGACCTATAGGCGAGATCGAGTCCAAATAGTTGTATTGACTGTCCTGTCGTTGTAGCACAAGTGTGAGGTGTTGACTGAACTGTACTTGGTTAGACAGTCTGAGATATTGACTGGCCTAATAT
Source organism: Bombus pyrosoma (assembly GCF_014825855.1). Classification (NCBI taxonomy): domain Eukaryota; kingdom Metazoa; phylum Arthropoda; class Insecta; order Hymenoptera; family Apidae; genus Bombus; species Bombus pyrosoma. The sequence goes on along the minus strand of NC_057785.1, from coordinate 327,641 downwards.
CGGAGAAGCAAGACATAGGTGTTGACTCTTTTCGAGTTGGTACCGGAGTATTGACTGACTATTCGCTCTCATGCAATTACGGAGGAAAGCTCGATGTGGATATGCCTTTTGAACTAAGAACGCGGATTCGTTGTTTACACTTTTCATTAGGAAAGTGAGTGTAACGATCCGTGATGGCCATTGGTTATAGTTAACGTTAACAACTGAAGATAGGAGGAGAAAGTCTCCTGCCAACGTGGCTCATGAGTGTCATTGTTTATGGGAAAAACCTGCTTTTTCGTTAGACAATTATCCGCTTTCTCCGTAATTTGTAAGAACGTGCAATAAACTTAAGAACTGTTTTGAGTACCATCCATAAACCGAAAATACTTACAGGATTAGAGATTAAGTTAGAAGGATTCCGTTTATGGTAGTTCTTTAGGTTTATTCAGAGTCTGTACAACGGTGCGTGGGCCTTTGCAGCCAGACCACGAGGGACGTCGCACGGACCATCTCAGGCGATGTAACACAGAGTTTGTGCTCTCTCTTTATCCCCAAATTTGTTCTCCATAATCGCAAACCTTACCATTAAATTTACATCTGTAAAATTTATATTATATTATTATTTTATTCTTTATGACATTTTATTTCTGTTGTGTACATACGTTCGGATACTGGCAAAGATTGCAATGCTCTCTGCATAATATGTCTCGATTTGTTCTTTAATCCGATTTTTACCAAAGCTTCTCCACAATTAAACCATATCTCAGGAATATGTTTAAACTTCCCAATCATGGTATTAATTGTTTTCTCCAATTCCACCTGCCTTCCAGCCTCGACATGAACAATCAACATGTGACTGTATATTTTCAGTGAGTCGTTAGACCTCACTACCTCTTGAAAAACATCATTTAATGACTCAGGAATTCCAAATTTAGATTCTAAATTCAACCAAGCCTTCCAAACGTTTAATTTTTCCTTCTCTTCCCTGAAATTAATTGTTTTTACCGCTCTTCTCGCAACTGCTCCTGCTTTCTCTATTTCTGTTGCCTGTAAATGGTACGCCATATATTGTAACCATACTATTGAACTCTCTGGACTAGCTAAAACTAATCTATCGAACTGATCAGCTGAAATTGGCAACTCGTTATTGGCGAGTACTTCTTCTCCTTGGCGAATTTCACGTTCTTTTTGTCTTTCTTGTTCTCGACGTTCAGCGGCACTTAATTTCTTATTTTTCAGCTTTGGTTTTTCCTCTACTTCATCTTCATTATCGCAAGATGACTCTTTATCCTGAAGGAGAGTTAAATCAGGGTTGTCATCCCAGAAAAATTCACACGCAGATATCCTTGGCTTCTGCTCGTTATCCTTATCATTATTAACATTGTTAAGTTCATATTTCAAATCTTTTTCGGAAGGTTTGGTATCTTTCAGTATTATCTTTTCTTCTATTGTTTGTTCAACACACATTTTCTTAGAATATTCTAAATCTTTCACTAGTTTTTCTCGGTTTCGTTTCCCTTTGTTCTCCATACTTGCTACTTCCCGCACCTTTTGAATTTTTATTTTTTTAGCACGTTCTCTTGATTTTTTTCTTCCTTTTTAAGTTATTATTATCATCCGATTTCTCTCTCATACAATACTTCTTTTCAAATGCAGATTCTATGATACAGAGAGACAATATCAGGTTCTTTGGAATTAATGAGGCGTAACATTTAATTTTAGAATGAATAGTATAAGGTGTTAGATCTGGCTGTAAATCATTTATGTGACGACGTACAGGTATCGCAGCTAAAGTTCCGTTACCAATACCTTTTAGGAATATCAAGATAAACCAATTTGTCACTATTAAAATTCTACCACGTAGCAATATACTCTCAAGGAATTGTATTTGCATATTTTGTTCGGCACTTATTTTATGCATTATTGACGATAACGTGGTCAATTCGACAAACTCGTGTACGTAACTTTTCCATATAATCGTCCCAGAAATTTTGTCCCCTATTATTTTATTCTCAGAGTAATGATCCTCAGACACTATAACTAGCAAGTTATTTTGCAACTGAGCAACCAAACCATCAGCCGTAATTTTTTCAATCTTTCCAGTAACTCTCTGCTCTAATTTTACAGATGCAATTGGTCCGTTGTTGTAATATGAATTCCTTGAAAGTTCTACTAATTTATTAAAATACAGGATCAATGAACCCAATGCTGGCACCATTCTACTTTTATGATCTGATAGATAATCGTATATTTTATTTAGCGACAATGTTAGTCCTAATTGTTTTTCTTTCTTGTTAATAGAAAATACTTTTGCCATTAAAGTTTGGTTTGTGTGCAGTAGATTAAAATGTAGCTGTAAGTGTATCTCCAGGAACATATTTTGATGCTAGTAGCGCTGCAATCTCCATACAAGCTGACATGTGATCAGCTGGTAAAAGTCCTATACTAACAGTTTGTTCTTTGTTTCTACTGACTCTTAAATATAATCCCTGAGTGGATGATTCTATTATTGTGCCTTCTACTTCTTCACCAATATAGAATGTTGGTTTTTCAATTTTATATCTTGATTAGCCACATTTAGAGTTATTTTTCTCGAATTTGTGTTCACTGTTTGAATTTTTACTAAAATTGTTTGTCCAATTGAATAGTTCCAATTAGACGTTTCCGTGTCGAGAGCAGTATGTGGAATCCAACCTTTCACATCCCAAACTTTACCAATATTCCACACTTATGTATTTGAATGATAGTTGCGTGGTGTTTTCGCATCTTGTATGTTTGCTAAAATGGGCAAATCACTCGTTAATAAAGATCTTTTCAAAGTAAGATATATTTTTTTTCGGCCTGTATGAACAAACAAGACTCTTGCTTCTATTTCTTTGTCGAGCTTCAGCTTTTTTAAGGCACTTAAACCTTCATCATATATATGATCTGGTGCAATTTGCCCATTAAATTTTCCATATTGTACATTTACGAAGCCATTCACTTTATCAATATGTACAATCTTTACATTTACCACGTCGCCGGGTTTAAAATCAGCCAATGAAAAATACTTTTGTTCCAACAGCGAACGTTGCATGGTACAGATATAAATTCCATCTAACCAGCTGTATGATAATATTCTGCATTTATGTGTGGTACCAGGTGCAAATTTTTCAATGATTTTATCGAATTCAACGCTTGTTCTTTTAAAGGAAACAAATCCCCGTATTCCACTCTTAGTTAACTGTAGTACTATTCCACCAGATTCTCTGAATAGAACAGTAGCTTCTTCTATAACATCTCCAGGCTTAATAATATTGTTTCTATTTTTATCTATCGTCGAGCTGAAGTATGCAAATTTGATGGTCGGCAAAACATATAATAATGTCCCAGTAATTTTCAGATTATTTGAGTATTTAGTTAAGGGCTCATCTAAATATGTTTGATTTATGAATCCTATATTTTCATCTAATGAAACACATAAGCCATTAGACAAAACTTTCTTTATAGAAAGATTAAATTTTGTGCCTGGCATTAAGCTGTCCAATGATTTAATTTCTGTTTCACAAATAACTTTAACAAGCTTCTGTTTCAAAGTTAATATAATCGTTGATGTATTCTCATTAGTTTGAACTTCTTTAACATAGCTTAGAAGATGTTTACTTGGAAGTACAGAAAACTTGTTAATAATAATTGTTAGTTTTTTCATAAATGTATATGCTATTTAAATTTACTTACACAAACATTTTTCATTGCCACTTTCCTTAGTAGGAATAAACGCTCTTACGTTTATTAAACCTGTATCTACCACATAACAATGATCTTCTATACTACTAATAGTACATACTATTTTTGCGCCACTATTTAAATAAGTAACATCTAAACTTTGATTTATCAGACTGGGCTCAAGAGATATCGAAATTTTCAATATCTCTTGCGATTGTATAGCTTTTACATAACATACATAACATACGACATAATCTCCGTAGTACGACATAACTCAGAAAGGGACTTGAATTCGTTTGTCTGAGAATCCTGTGATTTGACCAAACTTTACAACAAATTTGTGTAACATTCACTGATATCTGTAATTTGGGCACGATCTACTAAGCCGCCTGGAAAAATATCAGCAAATCATAGTTTGTCACTTCATAAATAAATCCTAATGCCACTAATTTTTCAGATATTGTAGCATATGATAATCGTTCTGCAGTGTTGGGAACAAAATTTGGTTCCCCTTTGTCTTCTTCCTTTGTTCCCTGTTCCTTACGATACCTTTTACCAATTTTCTCATATTTGTCAAATAACTATTAACATACAAATATCGAATAAGTAATTTTAAGATATTAAAATATAATGGATATATGTAATAAATTTTCCCAAATCCGATGGTTTTCTTTTTTGAACTTTTCCACCTCTTGGAAAATTTTTCGACGTCATCTATGAAAAATAATTATGTTACAATTATATACATTATAAAAAGAAAATTTATAAAATCTGTAGAAAAGTATAACTATAAAATACCGAGATAAAGTATGAGGTAGGTAGGTCGTGATAGGTGCTGAAGAAACACTCGAGTATAGTTAACAATATATATTCATTAACAAATACTCTATATGTACACTTTACGTAGAACTCGTGATTACTATGAGCGGTTCGCGATTCGCGATTACAAGTTCGACTTCTAGGCGATGCGTTACGATACACGATACAAGTTCGGATGATGATTGCTTAAGATGTCGAGGAACTCGGGTCAACTATTGCTAACTACTTGCTAACGGGCTAACTACTTGCAAAAGCGAAATACTTCTTCATTTTTAATTCTACACAGTTCTGCCCGAGCAGCCGAGCTAAACGGACGTGTGAAACAGTGCTTCAGTGAATGTGCGACAAGTGGGAAAAACAAAGGACTAACGACAGCGCCCATCGCCAATCAGTCGAGAATATAAAATGCAACAGCAAATACCAACAATAAAAATAACAAATAAAGGCGAAACCTACTTCATAAACAAAACGACGGATTTAATAAATCTAAATCAAACGATAAACGATGATCAAGACTGCTCAGGTACAATCGAAATAGAAATGGATACTATACAAAAGAGCGACGAGACGAAAAACATCAACAATAAACCATCACACCATGATGAAAACTGGAAGGTGGTAACTTCCAACAAAAAACGTAAAATAGCAGTAAACACAAACTGTAGGAGGGCTCCAGAAACAGAAAACAGCAATGGCTACAAGAAATCACTCTACGAAACTCCTTCAGCGCACTGCCAGAGGAGAAAGAAACAAATACAGACGAAAAACCAATTACCCGCATCGCCAAACCACCACCAATTTACAAAGACGCTCAAATAATAGACCCCCTCATCGAACTACTAAACGACACAGCAGGAAATGAAAACTATAGCATAAAACAACTAAAACAGGATCAAGTAAAAGTACAAACTAACAACCCAGAATCATTTAGAAAAGTTACAAAAGCACTAAAGGAAAAAAACGCTGGGTATCACACTTACCAGCTCAAAACAGAAAAAAGCTACAAAGCTGTAATAAGAGGATTACACCCCAAAACAAATACAAACAACAT
>NC_057785.1:317992-321584 GCF_014825855.1 Bombus pyrosoma | reverse complement strand
GGAAATTAACATCCCATTAAGAACGATGTCTGTCAGGGATTCGCCGGTGAGTTTTAACGCACGTAGGTGTTGTTTGAAGTTCACGACTACTGCTTCTAAGGCTTCGGGTGTACTGTTCTTCATTTTGGGAAAATTTGCTATTGCATGCCAATGGTTCATGCAGAGTTGTCGCGGATTGTCAAATTTTTCTTTTAACGAAGCGAGTGCATTCGCGTAGTTTGCGTCTGTCGTGCCCAAAGATTGTATGTGCTATGCTGCTATCCCGGTTAAGTAGGTGCGAAGATAATGCAGTTTTTGGACGGGTGTTAGTTTGTCGTTGCGGTCGATTGCAGACATGAAGGTGTCGTGAAAGGATTCCCAATCATCCGCGGTACCGTCGAACTTAGGCAAGTGTATCTCCGGTAATCTTACTGATATTGGTCCGGAATCAGTGCTAGAGTCGCGTGTTTCCGGAGTTGGAGTCGAGGGTTGTCGGACGTTCTCTAGAAGCTCGCCTATCCGGTATGATACTTCGTCGAATTGGTCGGATACATCGAGACTGCGCGTTGGGTCTTCGTTGTCGAGAGGTGCCATTTTGGATTGGATAGCTTCGTATCCTAATCGAATTTCCTTCAGTTGTTCTTGCATGAGTATCAATTTGCTCTTTTCATAGTTACCGGATGCTTCACCATCCGTCACACGTTTTGACAAACGTGTGAGTCGACCGAGCCAATATCCTCGGGTGCGACGCATGCCGACGAGCCTTTCGTCGTTCGACATTGTTGCCGTGGATTGTTGGAATTGAACTTGATGACACACTTAACGAGATTACCTCTTCGAAGATGACACTCCTGACGTCACTGTAGGGATACACTTCCGCTGCTGGATGTGAATGGACACGTGGCACTGGGTGGTCACTAGTGAATTCACCTTTCACTGGCACGTTATCCGGCTCGAAGGACCATGTATTTTCGCACGTTCGCGGGGAGACGCGATCAGGAAGAAGCGCGCCAACGGGAGTCGTAAATTCCCGTTACGATTGACTAATCGACGCCACGAATCGTACGATCCCTTATTTCTTGTGGGATAATAAGGGTGATTAATAGAAATAACGCTGCGGTTAACAGGTTATTATATCTTTAATTGATCCAGCAACTTCGGTGATACAATGGTGTATGTTTTACCGTACAACGACGAGTTAGTGCGACGTAAGACCCCTTGCGTGTCGTTTCGTATGATGATATCGGCCGAACACTGGATGATGACTTGACCGAGAGAGATGTGGTGATGTTGACTGATTGACCACTGGCTCGACAAGTGCTGAACTGTGACTCCGAATTGGAGTCGGAATGGGAAAGATTTGGAGAGAGTGAGAAACTGAACTCGACTGCTGAGCTACCCTTAAGGTGTCTCGGAGGAAAGCTTGGTGTGGGTGTGTCCTTTGACCGAAGAACGCGGATTCGTTGTTCACACTTTTCGTCCAGGAAGTGAGGGTAACGATCCGCGATGCCGATTGGTGATGACCCACTCTAATGAGCAGAATATGCAGAAGATTCCCACCAACGTAGAGCGGCGGTGGACTTTGCTCCAGATGGGAAAAACAGCCTTTTATGATGAACATGTGTTGGGTTTTTCCCGTCTGATGACTGTCCGCTTTCTCCGTGATTTTTAAGAGCACCTAATAAACTCAAGGACCTTTCCAAGACCCCGCCATAAACTGCAAATATTTCTCGAATTAGAGAAGTCTCCAGACATGCAATTAGACTGGCAAACATGTGTGGAGACAATGCAGCTAAAGGCTAATGTCTTTATGGTGGGTCATTGCGTCTATTGAGAATCGGGATGGCTGTAGGTTGACCGTTGGCTGCCAGGTAGCGAGGGATGGCGCGCAGATGTCCTACGCGACGTAACAGTCGGCGAGGATGGTATGATTCCGAACAATTTCGCAAATTTTTAGCTGATGACATATTTAAGCTCAATAAATTACCATTTACTCTTAACCTCTTAGGTACGGTTGAATTTTGTGCGGGGATATTTCTGTGTACGGCAGAGTTTGGCGCGAATTACGAGTAAATGATAGAGCACTGCAATGTGTGACTGATAATGCTGTTCTCTACGCAAGCACATTGGAATGAAGTTTTTGATAATTAAATTATAATTTTTCTTAAAGATACGACGCATATACTTTAACTTTAATAATTTAGTTTAATAATTAATAATACAATCGAGTGTGATATATATTAAAACACGGTACTATGCATAAATCTACGTCACAATTTTCACACTCGTAGCGCGATAGTGTTTTCCAAATTGATCTTTGCTTTCTATTTTGAAGTGATATTTTGAGGTTGAAGATTCTAAAAACTTATAGGGATATGGGTCAGAATGTTAAGAAGAGTATCTAACAATGGTATATTTATTTCAACGGAAAGCGACAATTTATATCTGACATTGGTGTATGAAAAACAAAGACTATATATTCTGCCTGTATGTTGTTAACACTGTTATAAAACATTGCGAGGAAAAAAAAGTGTGAAGCAAGACAAATGAGAAAGATCATTTAGTTCAAACGGTGAGCGAATGAGTCAGTAGAGTGAGCCACTATAGTGCCGCGTCGTAATATAAGATAACATTCGCGAAAGCCATTATAGTGGCGCATTGTACCTAAGAGATTAAATGAGAATTCCCGTATACTCTACGTTGTGCTTTATGGGCAGATAATGTCACAATAAATGGAATAACACATAGAATCGTCCATACATAGAGGCGTCCTTAACTCACTAATAACCGACTATCGTTGGCTCGTCCCGTGCCACGCGGCGCTGTCACGCATTGTCTACATGTATTGTATATAGCTTAGGAATAGGATTTTATATGTGAAAACTATACGTTACATTGCGTTTATAGCATTGGAAACACGACACTTTTAAAAAAGTAGAGTTCTAGAAAACTCGGAATGATTTCCTTTCTCATCAAGTGCTAGTACGATATGGATATCTAACGCGGACTACATACACAAGTTGTCCGATTTTAACTTATAAATGCAAATTGCTCGTAAACTGCTTGCCATATAGGAAAAATGTTGAGATAAGAATTTAATGGTAATTTATTTTTTTGTAAATAGACGCATACGGAACATATGAAGGTAACATATGTTTTCTTAAATGGAATTATATAATTTTTAATGCGCTAGTGATCCGTCGCGACATTCTTTATAAAAAAATATTAACCTACTCGTGTCGAATTAGGTTAGCAGGTATTTCAACTTTTATTTTGTAAAATTTATCGTGTAAAATACAAGGGAAGACTTAAGGCACGACCTTCATACTTGTTTTTCTTGTACCTTATACAATACATTTTACAAAACGAAAGTTAATATATCTACTGAATGAACAATTTTTCAATATGTATAGAATATTCGTATTTTTTAGGAAGTGTCAAAACGAATCAACTAGCGTATTAAAAATTATATAATTCTATTTAAGAAAACGCACGTTACCTTCATATGACCCCTATGCGTCTATTTACAGAAAGGCTAATTACATCCGCGAAACCATTAAATTCCTGTCTCAACATTTTTCTTATACGGCTAGCAGTTTACGAGCAATTTGCA
>NC_057785.1:316021-317492 GCF_014825855.1 Bombus pyrosoma | reverse complement strand
TAACCAACCAATCAGCACCCATAGACAATCAAAATCAGAGCAATAGCAACAATGACGCTACAGAAATCAAGGAACTGCTCAAGCAATCCATCAAAAACACCGAAATGCTAACAAAAATGATTAGCGAGCAAAACGCAGTTCTCAGACAGCAAACACAACAGATCACAGTTATGCTACAATTACTTACAAACATGTTAAGTAAAAAATAAAAACGAACACGCTAAAAATAGCAGCCTGGAACTCAAACGGCCTACAACATAGGGCCCCAGAAACTAAAACATTCCTGTACAACAACAATATCGACATACTACTTGTTTCAGAAACACACTTCATTACAAAAAGCTACATGAAAATACCGTACTACACAATATATGATACCGCACACCCCTCAGGAAAAGCACACGGAGGGACCGCAGTGATAAGAAGAAACGACAAAAAATACTACTTACACAACCAAGTTAGTAAGGAATATATCCAAGTAACCACCGTTACAGTACAAACTAGCACCAATCATTTTCAGTTGTCAGCAGTACATGTACCGCCGCGACACAAAATTACAACACAAATGTGGGAAGAGTACTTCCAACATTTAGGGGACAAGTTTATTGCAGCGGGGGACTATAACTCAAAGCACACACTATGGGGATCAAGAATTACTTCACCTCGAGGGAGAACCCTGGAAAAACACATTAGAAACAATAACCTCAATATATTATCCACAGGAAGACCAACATACTGGCCGACAGACCTGAGCAAAATACCTGACCTACTCGATTTTGCAGTTACAAAGGGACTAAACGTAAATAAGCTAAAAATAGCACCCAGTCTAGAGCTTAGTTCCGATCATACAGCCATGATAATTACATACAGAAACAAACCAATAATTTATAACAATCCAGATACACTATGCAATAAAACCACCAAATGGCAATCATTTAAGGAAATAATCGAGAGTAAGATCAACTGCAACATCCCATTCGGATCGGAGCTCACGGATTTGGCCTTGAAGGTGGTACACTTCCAGATGGGGTGTTGCCCTTTGCAGGTGTGACATGTCGACCTAGTCTCTGATGTTATGAAAACGTTGCTCCGGGAAGAGGTTTGTCGGGGGCGAGTGCGCGTGGTCGTCTCTTTAGTTGACGGAGCCACTGTGCGGCTCAACTTGTCACAACTAGCTCGTTTTTCTAAAAAGGTTAACAAATTTTCGACTGGTGGCATTTTCTTATCGGTTAGGGTGAGATCCCATTTGTTGACGATATTTCCACTAAGTTAGGAAATTAACATCCCATTAAGAACGATGTCTGTCAGGGATTCGCCGGTGAGTTTTAACGCACGTAGGTGTTGTTTGAAGTTCACGACTACTGCTTCTAAGGCTTCGGGTGTACTGTTCTTCATTTTGGGAAAATTTGCTATTGCATGCCAATGGTTCATGCAGAGTTGTCGCGGATTGTCAAATTTTTCTTTTAACGAA
>NC_057785.1:313819-315521 GCF_014825855.1 Bombus pyrosoma | reverse complement strand
ACGACGGGAATGTATTGCTCCGAAATTAATTCCAAGCTGCAGGAAGTTTTTGATCGCATTATGGTTTACTGTGGTAATTGAAAGTTCCGTATAAATACTAGAAAGTGGGAATGTGCATGTTTAAACATTTAAATTTCAACCGTGATGTGACTCGACATTCTCGCTGATTTGTTATCACCGGCAATAGCCCCTATCCGTTTCGCATAAGAAAATCGCCAAATATCCCGGTATATATTTGTATTGCAAATTACACAGCACATTAAGACGCAAATGTAAAATAAATCAGAAGAGACTTTTATAGCAAATAATAGTTCGTTCTTCTCAAAGCATCTCTGCGCGAAGTGTAGTCTTCTGTTGTACAAATTGCTGGCAATAATCCTATCCCGACTATTGCCTGTCCGATTTGGTTCAATGTTATAACGAGCCAGATGGACCAGCTCAGGCGTTTCAAACGGAAATGTCCGAGACATTGGCATGGGGCTGTATCGCCCGAGCTACTTTACATACCAATACAAATATTGTACATAATTTTATATACTATATACAAATTGCACATAGCATTTAAACTCCTTGTATCTGTAGAACGCGGTGAGAGTGCCATAGACTATCAGTTGACCTGTTTATGTTAGAATTAGCGAAGAATCATAGAGGCGAAGTATGTCTAATCGTCGATCAACTTTGATGAAGATTCATCTAATCCAAATCATTACTTATATCATTTTTTTAAAATGAATTCAAACTAGAGTATGCACCATCTATTTCCCTCTTCACGATTAATATTTTAATAAAACCGCGCACATGCATAAACCATGATAAATAATTTACAACTGCAACTAAAATGCATTTTTATCTGCTACTGAGGACACCTACACTTCGTTATATGCAGTGTGATGTATCCTCGCGAAAGGGATGGTATTTGTCAGCTGTTTGTTATTTGTTGTATCAATATAGAAGTGTAAAGATACTAGTGGTTTAGTACGGGAATTGCTGAGAAGGTCTGTAACCTCCTTCTGCGAGCAGGTCATGCTTCGGAAGGAGGCTGCGGAGAGGGTAAGAGAACGGGACTCCCACCCCGAGAGAGTCGGCCGGCGAGGGCGAGGCAGAGGCCAGGGACGCGCTTCGGCGAGGCGCGCCAGCCCCTCCGCCCCTCCCGTGGGGTTCTAATTTAGGCGCTGGTGGTTCAGCGCCTCGGAGCCGCCAAGCAGTCAGGTAGGGGAACCAGACTGCCTTGCACGGCGGCATCCACGATGAGGCGCGATGTGACATGGCCGCACATCGCGCCATGAGGGGATGTATCATTGTGCGGCTCGATGTGTCGTTTATGGCGGTTCTCGGGCCTCCCTCGATCGCATCGGTCATCGTGGAGGTTTTAGCCGGTGGAGTCCGACACTATCACGCCGCTTTCCCCAGAAGCGGCCTGGCGTCCGTGCGGATTTGCTCCACGTAAAAAGAAAAAGAGTAGGGGAATTACTGGAAACTTTAAGAATAATCACCATTTTGGGTAACTTGTCTGAAAGCTAATTTCTGTGGGACTGTCATGATATTGAAATATGTGGCAAGGCTCAACATTGTGGATAATTTCTTTCCTATACACATAACTGGCGATCGTTAGTTTACAAATTATGTAGGAAAAATGTACAAACGAAGCTACCGATCAGATTTGTTAATAGGTCATATTAACCATTTTGCTCCTAACGCCGGA
>NC_057785.1:311816-313319 GCF_014825855.1 Bombus pyrosoma | reverse complement strand
TCAAAGAAATGCTAAAACAATCCATCAAAAGTACAGAGATGCTAGGAAAAATGGTAAGTGAATTAAACACAACACTAAGGCAACAAGTACAACAAACAACAATCATGCTACAATTACTCACAAACTTGCTAAGTAAAAAATAGAGTGGAACATGCTGAAAATAGCAGCCTGGAACTCCAATGGCTTGCAACAGCGAGCCTACGAAACTAAAACATTCTTGTACAAAAATAATATTGATATACTACTTGTCTCAGAAACACATTTCACTCTAAAAAGCTACATGAAAATACCGTATTACACTATCCACGACACTAAACACCCCTCAGGTAAAGCACATGGAGGAACTGCAGTAACAATAAAAAATGACATCAAGCATCACCTACATAGTCAAACAAATCAAGAACACCTACAAGCAATCACTGTCACAATACAAACCAATGACAATTACTTTCAGATATCAGCAGTATATGCACCACCGAGACACAAAATGACGCTTAAAAAATGGGAAGAATACTTCCAATCCTTAGGCGACAAATATATCGCAGCAGGAGACTTTAATGCGAAGCACACATTATGGGGTTCGAGAATTAATACACCGAGAGGCAGAACGCTAGAAAAATATATTAGAAATAGCAACCTCAACGTGCTATCTACAGGAAGACCAACGTACTGACCGATAGACCTCAATAAAACTCCTAACCTGTTGGATTTTGCGATAACAAAAGGATTAAGTGTAAGTAAATTAAAAATAACAACCAGCCTTGAGCTTAACTCCGACCACACACCAATTATATTAGAATATACAGGCAAACCACTACTTTATAACAAGTCAGAGTCACTTTGCAATAAAACCACCAATTGGCAAATTTTTAAAGAGCTAATCGAAATCAAAATCAATTGCAATATCCCATTGAAAACACCTGAACACATTGAGCAGGCAGTAGCAACTCTGACAGAAATAATACAGGAAAAGAAAGAACAGGAAAGAAATAATACAACGTGGGCAACCACCACTTATGAATTAAATAGCAGGCAAACAAAAATTATTCCGCAGGACATCCTAGATAAAATTAGGGAAAAAAGAAAAGCGAAATCAAAATGGCAAAAACAGAGAACACGAGAAAACAAGAAAAACTTAAATAAACTTACAAAGGAATTAAAGAATAAATTAAGGGAACTTCATAATAGCGAATTTTCAAAATTCATCGAATCACTATCCGCGCATGAGAATACCAACTACTCCCTATGGAAAGTCACCAACAAAGTGAAGAAAACAATAAAATCAATCCCAGCAATCAAAAAAGTGGACAACTCATGGGCCAGAAGCAACGAAGAGCAGGCAGAAGAATTTTCGAAGCACTTACAAAATACATTTTCACCGTATGAAATTAATAACAGCATTCCCGGAGGGCAAACACATGAAGAAGTGGAAAATGCCAACAACGCAATTGACAAACACTGCACCATACTCAGCACAACAGCGCAAGAAGTTACAAACTTAAT
>NC_057785.1:298982-311316 GCF_014825855.1 Bombus pyrosoma | reverse complement strand
CCAACAAACTGAGACTCATCCGTGTACGAAATCGAAAATGATCCATGATGTCGTTACTGTCTGACTGGTGATTCACAGGATGCAACTAGCACTCTGAATACTAATTATAACGTTACTAATTCTTGTTTTATCTCTTTCCGTTGCCAAATCTCCGAACAAAATTTTGTTGTTGAACTGGACCCTTAGCTTACTTGGACATTTAGTTAACTTGCAAATAATGTTAGTTGTATCGAGTCTAACGTCAGAAAACTCAATATTCTAGTTACACCCAAGGACGTGTGATAGTCAGAATGGCCGTGTCGGAGATGAAAGAACACCGGAGTCTTCCTTTGGAACTTGGGGAGAATCCCGTAATATTGTAATCCGGATTTTACCATAGCCATAATTAAATAATTGTCATTCAATCCGATTGTGTTTATTTGAGATTTGTAACAATGAGCTTGGGCCCGAGGCGACAATCAGTCGCCAACGTAGCCGCGGTCAAGGGATAAACGTTTACCTAAACAAAGGCATAGAGTAACCGTATAGCTCTCCTTGAAAAAATACAACAGCGGCGCGCGGCAGTAAACACTCCAACGGATTCTGTCCCGTGGCTTGCTACACAAAGACCGCACCCTTTGAACAAGATGATTGCCAGATGTCGATGCATCTCCATAGTACATATTCAGCTAGCCTAAGGACCCGCTATAAATCTTAGAATTTATTTAGCTGAGGTTCGTCAAACTGACAAACAGTCTTAGTCTCTTCGCAGCTACTAAATTTGTCATCTACGGCGGAGAGATATGAGAAATCTTCTTTTCTCACGTACGACGCTTCGCTAACAACTCTCTCTCTCTCTCAAGGGTGGCTAGCATCCTTTTCTAACCACCAATATGGAAATTGACCAATTAACAACCACGTCAATTTCCCTCACCTTCTGGACGAAGGCATCGCTCCACGAATCCGATGATCTCGTGCCCTTAGACACACCCCGTCATAGTTTTCCTCTGTGGCATCATCGCGACGAAAAGGCATTCTCTTGTGCGACCTCATCGACAAGAAAGTATAACGTCTTTACGAATTTTCCACGTTTGATAACCAAGAGTCGGATTTAGAGTTTGTGAGAATATACATCTATTATCCCGTTGACCGCGGATTCGTTATCGGACCTTGGGCCATTGCCACCAGTGTCAAATCCCCGCTATCGATTGTTAAATCTGTAAACCCATAGTTGTGCTAATAAAAGACACTTCGGTTGTACACGGAAGATGTGTAGTCCCAGTGAAGAGTCATTGCTTGCCCAATACCTTCCCTTCGGCGACGACTCAGGCCCTTATGACGAGGCCGACCCGACATATATATATGTGTGTGTGTGTGTGTATCCGTATGTATACAATTCTTTATATCTATTGGATTGTTATACCGTAACGTGCACTTCTCTATACCTGTTAATTTATAAGTTAGTTTTATAGGTTTCTTATATTTTATGTATTCCATATTTGTTATTGAAATATATATTTCCATTGCTCCTTTTCCTTCCTTGTTGATGTTTTCTTAATTGGTCAATTTGTTTAAATCGCGAGTTGGTCTTGATTAATTTTGAATCAGTAGTTTTTATTGATTGTATTTTCAAATTATAGGTTATCCTTAAATGAATCGTCGAATCGTAGGTTATTCTTGAATGCAACCTATAGTATTAATTAATTTGGTTAAATCGCGAGTTGTTCTTAATTGGTTTTAGAATCACTAATTGTTATTGACTGAATTTTGAATTATAGTTTATCCTTAGTTAAATTGTTAAATCATAGGTTATTCTTAATGTAGTATTGAATCGTGGTATGTTAATTAATTTATTCAAATCGCGAGTTAGTCTTGATTGATTAAATTTTAAATCGTAGTTTGAATCGTCGAATCATAAATTATTCGTAAGGGTAGTATTGAATCGTAATTTATTAATTAGTTTATTCAAATCGAATTATTTTTTATTGAATATTAGTTCTATAGTATTGCGTTATATAATATTATATAGTATAGTATCCAATCGTGATTTACTAATTAATTTGTTCGAATCGCCACTCGCGTTATTTGCATATTTTAGTTTTCGTTACGGCACGTGCGGAGCGGGGGACGTGACACCCCCCCCCCCTTTTGGGGTTCAAATTTCCAAAGGAAATTTGACTGATCGTGTCCCTGTTTTATTTGTAAAATTCGACGCCCAAAAAAAAAAAATTTTGTATTATTAACGTGTTTTGTATTCGTTGTTTTTAATCTTGTTCTTTTGTGCGATTTCTTAGTTAATTAATGTTGTCAATGTATAATAGCATGTATCATTTCTTAGGGATAAGGTCCGTTGCCTCTTAGCTTCTTGTATATTATTTATCCTTCTGCATTATTTCGTCAATCGTGAATAGTTAGTAGTTTAATAGTTAATTTCAATTAGTTGCAAAGTTTTGATTTGTCTTTCATTTCCCGTGGCTGATCTCTATTAATTTTTAATATTCTTGTTACCATATAATAATGTATTATATCGTATTAATTATTATTTATTATTCCTCCTTAGTTCGTCCACCATAAATAGTTCATGGTTAATTAGTTGTAAGGCTGTTCCTCATGGCTGATTTCTATTAATTTTTAATATTCCTGTTATTATATAATAATGCTGTATTATATTGCATTAGTTATTATTCATTTTCTTGTTACAATATTCCACTTATTTTGTTATCATTTTATTAAATATTTATTTCTTTATTATTTATATTTATTTATTAATATAATTTGTTTTGCAATATATAAAAGTTACTACATGCACGTGTTGATCAGCATTGCTTTCCAAAATGGCCGTTTGCAAATGTTTCTAGTATGTAGTGACTTTTATTAATATTGAATTTATTATTTATCTGTTGATTATTCGTAATTTTATTTTAGTAGATGGGGTGTAATTAAATTGAAATTAACATTATTTTGTGTTAATTGTAGCGTATATAATTATTGTATGTATTTCATTGCGCATGCGTAAAAGCTACTTATGTTCGTGACAATCCAAAATGGCCGTTTGTAAATGTCTGCAGTAAGAGTATAGTGAGATGTTCTTTAATTTTAATTAATACCGAAATAATTATTTTTCTGTTGCTTATTTTTCCTCTATTTCAGTGCAGTTGGAATTTGAAATGATAATAATATTGGTTTTGTGTTCGTTATGATGTGTATGTTTACAATGTGTTACTTTATTATCAATAGCAAGTGCAGTGTATTTTATTTAGTACTAAGATTATTATTTATTTGTTATTTGTTTCTAATTCCCTTTTTTTTTCTTTTTGATATAATTGTAAATTCCAATAGCAATAATATTGTTTTGTGTTGTATATATATATATGTGTATATATTCTGTATGTATATATATATATATGCTGTATGCTATTTTAACGTAATAGCATGTGGATTGCGTTGCTGTTGAAATTTATAATTTATTAATGGCGCTGTTTCACTGTTTTGTTTTGAGTGGTTATATTTATAGAGTGTTTTCTTAATTAATTTAATTTAATATATACATAGTGTATTATCACCAGTCACTACTGCGTAACATAACCTTATTTCTTTGTACCAAGTTTAGTATAATAATACTATAGTAGCTCAACTCAATATAATAATTTCTAATTTTAATCATGTTTTATGATTAATACTCAGTCGATCTATCTTGATTAATTTCTAACCTATTTCTGTGTTTATTGACTGTTTTTATTTCTTTCCTATTAATTTGTCGTTGCTTCGTACTTGTTATTTGTTGTTATTTCATGAATAGTATAACTTTAAGTTAATCTATGTATTGTTGATTAAAAGTTATTTATTGAATTATTATTGTTTGTAATTTTTCAGATTCTATTCCTTCGATGCTGCGTCGCTTACCTGGAACATTCCTACAGCGTGTATGGCATTATCCGATTCTTCGTTATACTTTAAATACTTACTATGGGTGCTTTCAATCATCCTACATCTGTGAGCATAAAAGTATCATATAATTAATTTAATTTAATATGTGTGTAATGCATTGTGTGTGCGACCGCCATCGTGCATTACAAAATCTGTTTCTATATGTCAGATATAATAATATAACAATATTACATAGATTAGTACAGTATAGTATCCTTCTATTCTGGTTATATTTATTATTAACTTTCAATTAACCTGTCTTAATTATTTCCTAACCTCTTTCTATACTTGTTGGCTATTTTATTTCTTCTTATTAATTGTTTGTTACTTCATAATTGTGTAATATAAGTCGAAGCTAATCCAAATCTTATAAGTTAGAACTTATTCAGTATATTATTCCTGTTTATAGCTACTTTGTCTTTATTCTCCAAGTCTACACGCTGCATTGCTCACACAAGATATCTACATAGCATGCACTTGGCATTGCCCGGTTCCTCGTTATGCTCTCGACACTCATTACGAGTACTTTTATTTATTCTACATTTGTAAGTATCAAAAATGCTATTTAATTTATTTTAGATCACTACATATTGTATTGTACTGTATCAATGATCGCTGTTGTGTATTATAGAATTTATTTCATGTGTCATATACAATAATTTAACAATATTATATAAGTTAATATAGTATAATACCTTCTTATTCTAGTCATATTTATTATTGACATTTGATTAACCTATCTTAATTATTTTATAATCTCTTTCTACACTCATCAACTGAATTTACTTCTTCTTATTGAAGACCGCTGCTTCAACGTTGAGTTATTTTGTTATAATGTCACTATTTTTCTTGGTTTTTTAGTTTTATTTTCCATTGGCCAACTGTATTTTTTTTGAATTATTGATTGTTATCGTGCTTCTTTTAGTTCAATTGTGATATTGTTGTAAATTTTCAATAGTATTATTTTCTTTCATATATATCAAGGCAATTGAGGTTAGTTTATTCATTTGTTTCAATCGTATACTATGTTCTACAGAATGGATCCATAATTTGTCTCTATGGAATTCCTGTAGGTACACTTTCTTCTACGATGATTAATTGTGCACTAGGTACTTTTCACTTTCACTGCCTTTAATTATTTTATTGAATTAACACGTTTTATCTTTAAATAATGGTTAAAACACACATAGTAATCTTCTTTTTTTCTTTTAGGTTACCACTATCTGCATTATTTGACAAGCAGCACTATACTACACACTACTGCACTGTGTTGCCTTCTGAAATCGTTTCGTTTATTGTTTATTTCGATTATGCGCTAGTTTTACTTGTTCAAGTGTACTATTCGTGGAATCTTTCA
This sequence comes from Bombus pyrosoma, assembly GCF_014825855.1. Lineage (NCBI taxonomy): Eukaryota > Metazoa > Arthropoda > Insecta > Hymenoptera > Apidae > Bombus > Bombus pyrosoma. The sequence goes on along the minus strand of NC_057785.1, from coordinate 306,053 downwards.
CTTCGATCTTGACGTTTTGATTCTTTAAAATTCCTAACTTAAATTCCGCTTATGCGGTCCTGTATATTGATTAGGAAATTTTCCTTTGCTAGGTTCCTTTATTGGATATACTAGATCTCCTACTTTGAAATTTTGCGCGTTGATTCGTCTGTCGTAGTACTCTTCTGATTTTAACTTGGACATCATTGAATTTTCCCTTGCCATTTGCTGCACAGTGTTGATTTTATCAAACATGTCACAATTTTGCGCCAACCGAGCCAATTATCCAATTGCTTGCCAATAGCATTCAAAATACGAATTTTTGAAAATATCATAGCCATATTAACCTATAAATATTTTGAATATAGTATAGTATGATACCATCTATATTTTCCAAGAGGAGTCATAAGATCAGCACTCATGCTATCTACATCAAATACTAGATGTAGTAACCAATGGAGTATTTTTAATCCAATTGTAATCCAACGGCTAGCGCATTTATTCAAGTTTTTATATAAATCTTCGACTGGTGATTCCCTATTTCCGATTTCTTTGAGCCAGTTTAACTTGTGTTTTTTCAGCCTGAAAATGTTTAGAATTCTTTTCCTTGGTTACCCTTTTTTCTTCTTTATTTGCTTTATTCACAACCCGTTGATTTTCCTTTACCTTTTCAGAATGAATAGTTTCACTGAAAGTGCTTATTATATTTAAATTATTATTTACTTGTATGGAAAGTTTAGGAATATTTTCAGTAGATTTAGAATTATTCCTTGAATTTTTATTACAAACCTTTTTGCTTACAGATTCTGTTTTGGGTTTAGGGATAGCTATACTTTTATTCTCTGTAGTCTGATCTTTCTTACAATTTAATGACTTGGCTCTGAGTTTGATAAAGTTACTTTCTGGTGGTTTTATAGAAGTTTTTGAGTGAGATACACTCGCTATCTCTTTTCCTATTATATTTGAAACATTCACGAAATTCATGGAACCTTGCTTTTGTATCCTTGCCAAGTCGAACGTGGAGAGGCACTTCGCACTTCCCAGCTGGTCCAATATCTCCGTGGTATTAGGCAGTGGATAAGCGCCGCCTATCGTCTCGTCGTTTAATTTCTTAGTTTCTGCCTCTTCTGAAAGTTCTTTGGTATTAGTATTGTTTATCTTGGTTGGGAACTCGGAAGATTCACTCGTGACCCTGTCTGTGGTGTCGTGCGTCCACTTATTATTTAAAGTGATATTATCCTTTATCACAGCAACGGGATAGTGTTTGTATTGAAAAGTTGATTGTTTCAAATGATCAGCATCCCTCTTTTGACTTAGATTTTTATCGGGGTATTTACTTATGCATTTTCCTTTCCAGGTTACTGCTCTTGCTCTTTTCCCGACATCTTTCTCTATTCCCGGGTCATTTAGACGATTCCGCGACGGCGGTACAAATCTCCGATCCTGGCGGTTATTTCCGATGTTGTTACTATTGTATAGGGGACGAGCGTTGTTTCGGTTATAATTATTCGGAGGTGTTGGACGTTGGTATCGTATTCTATCGTTTGCTTGTTTTAATTCTCGTGTTGTTTTCACGGCTTGGCAGTACGCAAGGATTGGTATCCTGCTATCTTTACTCGTAAATACATCTCGTTTGGGAGCCCCTTAACGAAAGCCTTCCTCGTGTCCCGATCTATTCTATCTTGGAATGTGGTGCCGTACTCGTATCTTTCCCCGTCCATTATTGCCAGTCTGAGATTTTTGACGCAATCTATATAATCTAGTATCTCTTCTTCCGGTCGTTGAAACACCGTTGCTAATTCACCTTTATACTCGTTAACTGTTTTTCCTGGACCGAACATATTTTTAAATTTATTTCCGAAGTCAGTCAACGTCAACACTTCACTGTCTTCTACGGAGAGAAACGCGTGTCCGCGAAGTTTATTCATCAATAATTTCACTAACTGAGGTTCTTGATTTCTTGGCACGATACTTCGGGCTCGTTCGCATGCCCTTAAAAATTGAAATATCGACGGTTGATGGCCGTCGAACACTGGCACTGTCTTGATCGCGTCTTTTAACTTAATCGGTTGCGAGTTAGTATCTACCGGTCTTATTTCTCGCGGAATTATTGACATTGATGCTGGTATTTCATATCTGTATTGTATTGTCTTTTGCTGAATTATCGGCGGTGATATGGGTGTCTCGATTTCTTTCTTTGTCTTGAGTGAGCGCGCGTCGTCTTGTAATTCATGGAGCTTTATATTCATGTCGGTTATTACATGAAAATGTGCATCTCATGCTTTAAGTTTTTCTGACAACGTCAAGACTATGTCTTCGTCCAATGATTCTAATGCGGTCGCCATATTTTCTATTTATACTTTGTCATTAACCGTAAGAACTTTAATCCTCTGTGGAGCGTATCCCATCGCTGCCACCAAAAATTTTTATGTTACGTTTTCAATTATGTTTTCAACTACGTTTTCAATTTGATTACCGTTAAATTTAATTGAAAGGAAAGGAATGATAGTATTCGAAATATAAATTTAAGATTTCCGATCGGTACGATAGTTGCTGCCACCAGAAATAATCTAAGGACTTAGGGTGTATAGATCGTGATAGGTGCTGAAGGAACACTCGAACATGTTTAACAGAGATATTTATTCAATGCGTACACTTGGCGTACAACTCGTGGTTACAACTATCGGTTCGTGATTCGCGGTTAATAGTTCGACCCCGGTGGACGTGCGGTGTCGATTCGGATGATGGTCGCTCACGATGCGTCGCGGGGCTCTAACCGATTATTCTCTGACTCTACGTCACGATGATGCTGCAGAGGAAAACTCTCTTGGGATGTGTCCCAGGATACTAGATCATCGGATTCGTCGAGGAGTGCCTTGGTTCGGAAAGTGAGGGAAGTGGGTGTTGCTGTTAATTGGTTAATTTCTGTTTGGTGGTTTGAGAAGGTTACTGACCGCCTTTGAGACAAAGTTGCAAGCGGGAAGCACCGTACGTGCGGAAAAAAGACTTCCCGTATTTTCCGTGGTATGTGAAGGACAAAGACTATTTGTTCTTTTGGAGAATCTTAGGTAAAATAAATCCTAAGATTTATAGCGGGTCCTTAGGCTAGCTGAAAATATTCGGTAAGAATGTATCGGCATTTGGCAATCATCTTGTCCGTAGGAATAGGGTCTGCGTGTGGCGAGCCACGGGATAGAAACCGTTGGAAAGTTTACTGTCGAGTGCCGCCACAGTACCATGGCAGTCTTCTAATGCTACGTTTGTAGCTTGGGGGTAGTCTTTCTGGAATGATGGAAGCTCGTAATGCTTAATGCTGGATTTGATAATGATTCCGGTGCCGCCGTGGGCCTTTCCACTGCGATGTCGGGTATGGTAGAAGTTGTAACCGTTTATTTTCAGATAGTTTTTGTCGGTGAAGTGGGTTTCAGATATGAGCATTACGTCGATTTGCTGTTGTTTTAGGAAGAGTTCTAGTTCGAATTTGTGTTGAGTTTTAGACCGTTGGTATTCCAAAGAGCTATGCGTCTTGGTTTTATTTTGCATCGGGGCGTATAAGTTTATCCATGATGAGTTTAATAATGATAGTAAGTTATTTATTTGTTCTGATTGTTTTTCGATTAATTTTTCGAGTCTAGAGAAGTTGTCTGTGTTTTGTGGATTGGGAACACTATTTTGAGAATGGTCCCTATGGGTTTTCGGATTATTTTGATTTTCTTGTACTGCCTGAGCATAGGAGATTGAAGTAGTAGTGAATTTTGGAGGACTGGGTATTTGATTGTCTCTTTGGCTCTGAGTTTAGAATACTTATTTATGTATAAGGTTTTGTAGGCTGAGCAACCTTTGTAGTTAGCAGGATGGTGTCCTTGACAGTGGATGCACTTAGCTGAGGCTTCTGGTGATTTAGTGCACTGATCAGTGGGGTGTGTACCTGCATATTTAACGCAGCGGAAATTATGATTGCAGTATTTCTGCATGTGACCATACCTTTGGCACCTTTTACATTGCACTATCTCTTTTGTTTATTAAAGGAAGTTCGATTTTTACTACCGAGTTCATTAGTCGATTTATGTTATAGATTTGTTTGTTATTAGGTTTTTATTTTAAGTCGATGAAGAATAGGGATAGAGGGTTTTTTAAAGATTCTATGTCTTATGTTGCTGATGTTAATTACTTCATGATCAAGTTTAAGGAGTTCGAACTTCAGTTCGTCTAAGTTAGCCGAGTGGTGGATGTTGCGTAGTACCACTCGAAAAGGTCTTTCTTGTTTAAGTTGGTAGGTGTGATAGCTAGTGTAGTATCGGGTAAATTTAGATATAAATTTTTTCCCGACTATTTACAATTTATTTACAATAAGTTGACCATACAGAGAGAATGACATTAATTAGACAGAAAACGATGGTTGTTTAACTGGAACTAAATATAAAAATCACACTCTATCTCAAGCAACTCTCGCAACTCAACAACACTAGCAACTCTATCTCTCAACAACACCAGCAACTCTCACAACTCGACAATGCTAACAACTCTACTCCTCGACTTCTAAACTAACTCTGACTCTCGATTCACACTCACTTCTCGATTCGTACACTCTGACCTCTCGGTCAACGCTCCTTGAACCCAAAATCGTCCTTCTCCTCTAGCGTTCGTTTCCTTTTTTTTCTGATCTCACCACGCCCATGCTCCGCAAGAACTAGATGACCTTAGTCACACAGGCCTTCCTCGATGTAAAATAACAACTGAAGGGCAGACGACACTGTTTTTATGTTTTGATCGATCTATACTTAGGTCTTTTTTTCCATGATACTACACTAGCATTCAAGGTTTTTAATAGTTTTGTTATCTTTCTATATGTGTTTGGGTTAGCCGGCAGAATTTTGACTTGGTTATTACTTATTTTTAGTTTGTATTCCTCTTTATTGATTTTTTTCTCAATGGACTTTACCACTGTTTGTATATCGATGACATCACCAACAAACATAGGTGGGGGAGGGGAATTTTTTGCGTATGTTGGTTAGTTGGTGAATCTGCAACGTCCATGGAGTCGTTTGTGGATTCTAGTATTGAGTATCTATTGTACGTGATTACACAGCTTATTGACTGTTCGTTCTGATTAGCGTTTGCGTTTATTTTAGATGTTTCTAGTTTACGCTTTTTAATGTTTTTGGTGTCAATAGTATGGAGGGATATATTGCTCTTTTGCCACGGAGGACGTAGCACGGTGCAATTATGGTCGCGATTCTTGGGCCATCATCGAGCTAGTTAATTCAAGTTGAATAACTAGTTGAGAGGCTATGAGGCTATGATTCGGGTAGAGATTAGGGGCATTGGAATTTTTCACTAATAAGATAGGAAACACTTGGCTATGTTTGTTTCGATTCACTTTCGACGGATGGGCGTCACGTGTTGTTTTACGAAGTTCACAGAGCACTAGACACACGTCTGCACGCTTCGGCACTCAACAGCAAACTGATGTTGAAGAGGTTGAAGGAACTGTTTTCCACCCAGGTTCATGCTGTGGTTCCTTCATCGGCGCCGTGTCCTGAGGATTCCTTGTGTTGATTTTGTTTTGTTTTATTTTATTTAAATTTGTCCTGTTTCATTCATCTTTTATTCACTCGTTTCATTAAACTACATGTATTGCTTCAGCGCAAGAGGAAGAGGGATTGCAAAGAAACCGTGAGTGGTCCCAGAAGACGTAGTCAAAGTGTGAAGTGTCGTGAGTAAGAACGAAAATCGAAGTTGCTGAAGGATTCGTTTGACATTTGTGTTAATACCTTCTTAATATCCTTCGTTGGCGTCATATTCTAAGGATTCCTTGTGTTGATTTTGATTATGTTCGATGCTGATATTTTCGCATATCTATATGTCGGGTTCACACTATGATTAGGGTTGGAGTTAGGGGCGTGAAACGAATCATCGTTGTGATTAGACATTCTTGTTATGCAATAGAAAAGATATTCAATAGTGCAAATACAAGTATTACAGAATTTGTCAAATAACCGTGGCAATCAGGCACTCGAAACGCTAATAATGATCCTAGGTTCAATAACGAATCCGCGGTCAACGGTACAACAAAATGCGCCTTCTCCCAAAGTCCAAGTCGTACTCAACTTCCTTGTCTACGGTACAAGTGTTGCTCAACTAACTCCTTGTTAAAACATAGAACATCCACCGAGCACAAAGGCGCTATGCAACTCGGTAATGAGACCTCGCGAGAGAATGACTTTCCGTCACGATGATGCTGCAGAGGAAAACTATAATTGGGTGTGTCTAAGGACACGAGATCATCGGATTCGTGAAGCGGTGCCTTCGTTCGGAAAGCGAGGGAAATTGACGTTGCTGTTAATTGGTCAATTTCTATATTGGTGGTTAGAAAAGGATGCTAGCCGCGCTTGAGGGAAAGTTGCTGGTTGGAGGCGCCGTTAGTGAGAAAATAGGTTTCCCCTATCTTCCCGTAGTTGGGACAAAGACTGTTTGTCTGTTTGAAGGACTTTAATTAACTAAATCTTAAGATTTGTAACGGGTCCTCAGGCTATGTACTGTGGAGATGCATCGACATCTGGTAATCATCTTACCCGGAGAATAGGGTCTGCGTGTGGCGAGCCACGGGACAGAAACCATTGGAATGTTTACTGTCGAGTGCCACTACAACTATTTCTTTTTAAGGAGAGCTATGCTAAGAGAGCTAACTAAAAGAGCTAAGTGTTCAAGGATTTTCCCAAAATTCCAAAGGGAAGGCTTCGATATATATATATATATATATAGCTCTCCTTAAAAAGAAATAGAAAAGAAATAGCGGCACTATAGCATATATATATATATATATATCGAAGCCTTCCCTTTGGAATTTTGGGTATATATATATATATATATATGTCGGAGATGGAAGGACTCTGGAGCCTCCCGTTTGGAACTATGGGAAAAATCCCGTAATATTGTAATCTAAATTCTACTATAGCCGTAATTAAACAATTGTCATTCAATCCGATTGTATTTGTTCGAGACTTGTGATAGTGGGATTGGGTTCGAGGTGACACAACTGGTCGCCGAACGTAGCCGCGGTCACGGGATGGACATTTTTCCTCGGAGATG
>NC_057785.1:293628-298808 GCF_014825855.1 Bombus pyrosoma | reverse complement strand
GCGTCCCATTAAACGTGTTTGCGTGTTAAAGTATTTTACGTTTAATAAAGAGTTATCCTGTTGACCGTGGATTCGTTATCGAACCTAGAATCATTGTCACTAGCGTCTCGAGTATCTAATTACCACGGTTACTTGTCGATATCTGTAACAATCGTGTTTGCATTAGTCAATATCTTCTCTATTGCATAACGACAAAGTCTAACCATAACGAAGATTCGTCTCACGCCCTTTAACCCCAACCCTAATCATAATGTGAATCCGACATATATATATATGAGATGAAAGGACATCGGGGCCTTTCTTTTAGAGTGATTGGGAAAACCCCCAATTCCCTAGCCCGGACTTTTATTGTAGCTATCCTTAAGCAATAAAAATAGGAAATAGTTGTAAGATGCTAATCCGATTATGTGTACTCGGAGTTTATGACTATGGGCTTGTGCTCGAAGTGACATAACGAGTCACCGAACGTAGCCACGGTCACGGGAGGGACGTGTAATAACAGAGATATGGAATAATTATGCAGCTCTCCTTAAAAACGAAGATTGATCCGAGAGGTGGGGAGAGGACTATATAAGGGCAGTTCCATTTGTACTGGGAGCTAATTAGGTATCGAAAAAGTTATGGAGTTACTTATTGAGAGAGTCATTACGACTTGTACGTTGAGTCACACCAGGATCGTGTATCATATCGGATTCGTCTTCCCGTGGCCGTGAATTCGTATCGAACCTAAATTCATTGTCATCGACCTCTCGTTTGTCCGATTGCCGTCATTACCTGTAACTTCTTGTAATCATCACCTCGGTACCCATAACGATCGGCTAGAATACCTATCCACGATGGTTAATTCGAGTGAAGGTTCATCAGACGCCCATACTTCCAATCCTTCTCCGACATCAGAAGTGGGATCAGTGCTGATTATAACAGTGCAAGAGCTGACGACCATCGTGCGCAAGTTAATTCAGTCGCTTATACGAAAATCGTATACGGAACCTAAAAATCTTTCGCTACCGCGTTTTAACCCTGAAACTGCTGGCCCCGACTCAGCTGCATGGTGCGCAGCTGTCAATCTGATTATTGAAGAAAATTCTTTACAAAGCAGCGCCTGAGAGGAAACTATAGTTTCAATAACGAGCGTCGAACCAACTTCTACATAGTGGTAGCGTCAACTGGTAGATCAAGTCATCTGGGTGAGTCGTTTCCATTTTATTCCGATTCTGGAGCCGAGTGTCCACTAATTAAAGAATCCGTAGTCCTGAGATTTTCTGACAAAAGAACGACTGATATAGTAGTAAAACGAGGAATAAGAAATATTCGTATTAAACGTACATCTCAAATCTTGTCCATTGTATGTACTAATGGTTCTACATTGTGGATAAATTCTCATGTCCTTGCCGATAGTTATTTAAAATATGATATAGTTATTGACCGTGAAGTTTTAAGTCAAGGTTCTGACGTAAGGTTATGCAAAATAGCCTCGCTATGTGTAGAACAAAAATAATTAATGTCTGTAATAAAATCGCTGATAACGAGATTGATATTAATTAAGCTGACACTTATGTGACGATAAAAGTCGATTAATTTCTCTTCTCGAAAAATTCGAAGATTCATTCGTTACGGGTTTCCTATGTACTCGCGTAAATATAGGCCAGTTAGAAATACGATTAATTGATCCTAACATCACAGTACAAAGAAGTCGAGCAAGAGCGCAGAATAGTACGTGGGAGAATAAGCAAATTAATTCGAGTAAAAATCATAAGGTCTAGTAATTCACCGTTTACGAGCCCCATGTTACTCTCGAAGAAGAAAGACGGCTCAGATAGATTATGTGTAGATTTTCGAGAACTAAGTAAAAATACGGTCGCGGATCGGTATTCTCTACCTCTTATTGCGGATCAAATCGCGAGATTGCAAAGGAAAGATACTTTATTAGCCTGGACATGACCAGCGGGTTTCATCGAATTCCCATTCATCCAAATTCGACTGAATATACAGCGTTCGTTACCCCGATGGACAATATGAGTACCTAATAATGCCGTTTGGTTGAAAAATGCACCTTCCGTTTTTCAGAGGGCCATTCTCAATGCCTTAGACGACCTCGCCTATTTGTACGTTGTTGTTTACTGGATGACGTCCTAATTATTGCCGACTCGATAGATCAAGCCTTAGAAAGATGGGACACGTTTTAAAAACCTATGTAACAGCTGGATTCTCTTTTAATGTTCTAAATGCTCTTTTCTAAAGACAGTGGTACTCTATCTTGGATATGTAATTCAAAACGGAGAAGTTCGCTCTAACCCTGGTAAAATACGAGCCTTGAGTTCTTTACCTGCAACAACGACCGTCATACAGCTCAGAGAGTTCATAGGTCTAGCCTCTTATTTTCGAAAATTCGTCTCTAAAGTTCCACAAATAATGAAACCTCTATACACACTTACCTCCAGTAACAAAATCATGACATGGACAGAGAAATACGAAAGGATAAGGCAAAAGGTAATTTCCGTCTTGATTGACGCGCCGGTGTTAACGATATTCGACCCTAATTATCCTATAGAATTACCTATTGATGCTAGCTCGGACATGGGGATATTTTAATGCGTAAGGTTGAAGGTAAAGACAGAGTAGTAGAATGTTATAGTAAAAGAACTTGTCCTACAGAATCCAGGTACCATTCATATGAACTAGAGACAATAGGAGTCGTAAACGTCGTCAAATATTTCCGATACTATTTACATGGACGAGGATTTCTTGTTGTTATCGACTGTAATTCTTCGTAGGCATCTAGCAATAAAGTGAATTTAAATAACAGGGTTTACAGGTAGTGGGCTTACTTACGAGCTTTCAATGTTGATAGTATGCATCGAGAAGTTTCTAGGGCAAGTTTAGGTGAGATACAAGCCCAACTACATCCTATACCTAAGACCAGCATACCTTGGCATACAGTTCACATAGATGTAACAGACAAGTTAAGCGGTAAAAGTGATTTGAAAGGATATGTTATTATTTTGGTTGATGGTTTCACTAAATTCGTATACCTACACCATACGCGTAAGATAGATTCTCTTAATACCATTAAAGCGGCTGTACTTTCATTCGGCAGTCCTTGCCGGATAATAGTAGATCAAGGGAGATGTTTTACGTATAAAGAATTTCGAGACTTCTGTCAAAGTAAAAATGATTAAACTCCACTCAATAGCAACCGGTGCTAGTAGGGCCAATGGACAGGTGTAGCGTATTATGGGCATACTGAAGAACATGTTTGCAACAATAAAAACGATCCGGCGGCCGTGGCAAGACGCGATTGGGGAAATATATGTCCTTGAATTGACCACCAACCGCAACCGTTAGAAGCACTAACCGGTAAAATCGTAAGATCATCCGGATATTGCTACCCGACAATATTGACGAAAGATAAGTAGATATCTCCGATGTAAGATAGCAAGCAATAGAGAATATAGAGAATAGCGCTAAATGTGATAAAGATAGATTTGACAAAATTAAAGCTATAGTAGTTAGGTAATCTTGGTGATTTTGTATTACGCAAAAACGAGGAAAGGAACCAAACTAAGTTAGATCCAAAATTTAGAGGTCCATTTGTAATAGCAGAAATTCTGGAAGGAGATAGGTATATTTTAAAAACATTAGACGGCAAACGACCATATAAATACAGTCATGATAGATTGAGAAAAATGCCAGATAGTTGTATTCCTGCTGGGTTGGATGTCTGTAGTGATGGCAACAACAGCGACCATGACGATGTGAGTACCCCGATCTCGGAAGATCAGTAGCACTTGCTATAACACCCAGCGGGGTGTAGTTCGCAACGCTATCGGAGCGATGTTGGAAGGTCAGGGCGACCTTGAGTTGGATGGTCATGGCGACTATGTGTTGGAAGGTTAGGGCGACCTTGTGTTGGATGGCCAGGGCGACTATGTGTTGGAATTCTTCAAATTTGTTAAAATGTTATATAGTATTGAGTATTTTATTTTTAATGTTTACTAGGTTATTAGTTATTTAATGTGGGTTACATATGTATTTGTATTCAATAGTAATATTTCCGTATGTAGTAATTCTCCAAGTTTGCCGCGGTGTTAATTGTTCTTAATCACTTGGTTTGTTAACAGATTTATTTAGTCGTACATATTTTATCTATTTTATTTCTTGTATTTGTTAATTAATTAAAATATGTATTCCTGCTGTTTCAATTATTTCCCTTCCGCTATTATGTCGTGCGTAGTCATTCTTATTTTTGATTCATCAGGTCAGTTCGCGGCTCGTTCAGTTTATTAAATAGTTTTATTCAATCATTTTATATATTTTATACTTGTTGATTAATTAAAGTGTGTCCTCCTATTGTTCCATTTATACTTCCTTAATATTATGTTGTATATGATCGTTCTTATTTCTTGATTTATTCGGTCGATTCGCGATTCGTTCGATTTATTAGTTGGTTTTATTTAATGATATTATTTTTATTTTTGTATTTTACATATTTCATCTTCGTTAATTGATTGTAGTATATCTTCCAGTTGTTCCATTTATTCTGTTTTACTAATTCGTCGTATATAATCCTTCTTATTCTTGATTTATTTGATCGGTTCGCGGCTAGTTCCATTCGCGTGTCGGTTTATTAATAGGTTTATATTATATTGCATTTTCTATATCTACTAATTCATTAGAATACGTATTATCATTGCTTCGTTTATTTTATTATGTAGCATAGAGTCTTTCTTTATTCAATAGTATTTTATATGTGTGTACATGTAGTTAACCCTTAGAGTGCTATGGATGCATATATGCGTCTGACGAAAGCTATCGGTGTGGACTAAGGACGCATATATGCGTTTGTCAATTTTTCCGAACACCTACGCAGAAGTAATACTACTACGTTTGTGTGAGATAAATATAAATGCATTTCAATGGTAATGCCGCGTTCGAAGAAACTGTCTTTGAAAGAATACTGGTCTACGGACGTACTGTTGAGAAACAATATTTTTCGCAAAATAATGACACGAGATCGATACATGGTATTATCACAAATGTTGCACTTTAACGATAATAATACAGCAAGTGACGATCCTTTAGCAAAAATACGACCAGTAATCGGTAAATTAAAGGTTTCCTTTTCGCAGTCATTTGCACCTTACGAAAATCTATGCGTCGACGAAAGTCTTTTGCTGTAC
>NC_057785.1:233068-293519 GCF_014825855.1 Bombus pyrosoma | reverse complement strand
TTTGTGATGACGCTGCTTCAGCCATATCTTGGAAAGGGCTAAACACTAATTACGGATAATTGATACACGAGACCACGTTTGTATACCTTATTATACGAAAACAAAACCAACGCATTTGGAACCGTTCGTAAAAATAGGAGAAATATGCCCCACATGGAAGAAAAGTTGAAGAGTGGAGAAACGTGCTACCGATCGACTGGCATTTTATTGGCAATGAAATGGCATGATAAAAAGGAGGTTTGGATGTTGTCTTTCTGCACATGCAGCTGCATCGATTGAATCTGAGAAAAGGGATTATCGTACTTGATTATATAAGAAAAAACCATCATGTATTGCCGACTATAATTCCAACATGGGTGCTGTAGATAGGGTTGATATGATTTTGAGTAGACTTAATTCCCTAAGGAAAAGTATAAAGAGGTACAAAAATTCATTTTTCCACTTGTTAGATTTAGCTATATATAATGCATATATTTTATATAAAAAATCTGCTGCCTCGAAACAAAAATTTAGTGAATTTCATTTAGCGTTGATAAGAGACATTTTACGAAAATATTTCCAACGTAGAAGCATGGTAAGAGGAGGAAAGAGAAAGTCTGAGGATTTACCGTTTCGTTAAATTGATAGGCATTTTCCGTCAAAATGCCCTAATCGTGCCGGCACAACACAATTATCAAGAAGAAAATGTGTTGTTTGTGTGAAAGTAAGAGTAGGAGCGACACGGGATACGAATGTAGAAAATGCGATGTCGGATTATGTATCGATAATTGTTTTGAAATTTTTCACGCACAACTGAATTATTAACTTGTTATAATTATTTACTAAATTTAGTTTTCTAGTTTATTGTTTTCTAGTTTATTACCCAAATTCTAGTTTATTGTAAATTTCAATGTTTATAATGAATAATTAATACTAAAAAATAACGCTCTTGAATCATTTAATCTCTAAACCGATAGATCGCCGGTGATCTTGTCACGTAAACTTGAGGGTTAGATGATAAAAAAAGAGAAGGTTGAGTCGTAACACAACTTTATTCACTAACGCAGCACAGGTTTACAATAATCGTGACTGATGTTGACTACTCTAACGGTGAAGAATAAGTGAGTTTTACTGACGATACTGTGTCTGGGGAAAGTTAGGGGTGGGTGTGTCTAAGGACACGGGACCATCGAATTTGTTGATGACAATTTTGATTAGAAAAGTGAGGGCAGTAGACATTGCTTTTGATTGGATAAGAGAGACTTGGTGGACTAGGAAGGGTCTCAGCTGCCCTCGATAGATAGTTGCTAGTGTGAAGTATCGTACGTGAGAAAAACTAACTTTCCCGTGTCTTCCCGTAGTAAACAATAAACTTTAGAAACGAGTCAGTAAAGGGATGTCGGTATGGTCTGAAGAACTTTAGTCAGAAAATGCCCGAGATTTATGATAGGTCCTTAAGGCTATTGAGGGTATGCAGTAAGGATATGCGGACATCTGGTTGCCATCTTGCCCGCGGTGTGTGGCCTGGTCTAGGTAGAGTGCCCCCCGACGTAACAGTGGGTCATTGAAGTAATTGAGGGTACGCGCATCTCTGCCCTCTAATGTGGATTGACGTTACAATCTCCTCGTGTCGCAGTTCGAATGTTTACGAATAAGGTGAAGAAATTGAACTTCGTATAAGATTATGGAAATTTTATTATATAAATCCAACAGAGTGACGGTTCAAAGTGTTATAACAGAATAAGGTCTTGAGCGCTGATGTAGGAGGGTTCTTATAGTGAGGTTTTAGTCCCTTTGGAGGGGTTATTGTCGGATGTATATCAGAGGCGGCTATTCAACTACTGTTTTGTTATTATTTCGATAGCTGTGGCATGCAGGATGTTTCGTCTACTTAATTACTATTTCCGAGCGGCTTGCCCTCTTGAGCTTGTTACATCAGCGCTGGCCGCGCGCCGTTCGTACGGACTGCATAGGCCGCGAGTATTCAGCACTCTAAGGGTTAATCTTTATTAAAGTGTTTTTATTTTTGTTTTCCCGTTACAGTACGTGCGGCGCGCGGGACGTGACATTACACGCCGAATGTAGTGCACGCCACTTTTAGCGTCGAAACAACTCCAGCAGCTCGCAAAACGCAATCTTTTGTCGATTTTCACGAAAACTAACTGTTATTTCGTTCCTGTTTGAGATATTTCGACGTTTAAATGCTCTTTTCACTCTACTTCACACGCCGAATTTAGTGCACGCCTGTTTTAACATCGAAACAAGCCAAGCCCAAGATTTTGGTCGAGATTTGCTGTTATTTCGCTCCAGTTTGAGATATTTTGACATTAGAACGCTGTTTTCACACCATTTTACGCGACGAATGTAGTGCGAGCCTGTTTTAGCGTCGGAACATTCACAGCCTCGCGCAAAGTGCACTCTGATAAAGATTTTAAAGAAAACTAGCTGTCATCTCATTCCTGTTTGAGATATTTTAACTTTAGAACGTTATTTTCACTCCATGTTACACGCCTAATGAAGTGCTCGCTTGTTTTAGCGTCCAATCCAGCTCAGTACTCGCGCAAAATGCAATATTTTTAAGTTTTTGCTTGCGATTTGCTGCTATCTCGTTCACATTTGAGATATTTTAACGTTTGAACACTGTTTCTATATTCGGGACATTATATATTATACATTAACTGTTTATACATTACGGAACATTCACAGCCTCGCGCACAATGCGATCTTACCAAGATTTTGTCTAATACTAGCCCTTATTTCGTTCCCGTTTGAGATATATTGACTTTTGAAAGCTGTTTTCGCTCCATATTACACGCTGAATGTAGCGGACGTCTGTTTTAACATCCAAACCAGCCCAGCATCGCGCAAAATGCAATCTTTTGAAGATTTTGAAGAAAACTAGCTCTTATTTCGTTCCCGTTTGAGATATTTTGATGTTTGAAAGCTGTTTACACTCCATTTACACAGGGCGAATGCAGCGCACGCATGTTTCAACGTAGCAACAAGCCCAGCAACACGCAAAATGTCATCTGTTGAAGATTTTGAAGAAAAGTAGCTGTTAGCTCATGCCTGTTTGAGATATCTTTACGTTCGAATGTTGTTTTCACCCAATTTTAAACGCCGAATGTAGCGCACGCCTGTTTTAGCTTCGAAGCAAGCTCAGCACCGCATCAGCAGTGAAGTTTTGAGGATTTTGACGAAAACCAGCTACTATTTCCCTCCTGCAGTAGTACTGTAGTACCGTACTAGTCCTGTAGTAGTAGTAGTAGGAGTAGACTGACAGTTGCGCACCATGTAGCCGGGTCGGCGCCCGCGATTCCGGGATTAAAACGCGGTAGCGATAATTCTTTAGGTTCCACACTCGATTTTTGCTCTCTTGGCTGAGTTAACTCGCGCACGATGGTCATGAGCTGTTGCATTGTTACAACCGGCCCTGATCCCACTTCTGATGTCGGATTTGTATTAGGATTAGGGTTCGGGGTGTTTAATTATTCTTCACTAGAATTGGCCATTGGTGCGGTACAACAAAGGTGAAGTTTATTAACACAAGTAGAGTTATTACAGTCTTGGAATACAGTCTTGGACTCTAAGTTAAAATATGGAGTAATCACTGCTCGTAAAAACGTTACTTAAATCGTCGGTGAGATCGTACGCGAGAGTGTCTCCGTCACGGTGACACTGTAGAGGAAAACTATGATGGAGTGTGTCTAAGGGCACGAGATCATCGGATTCGTGGAGAAAAGCCTTCGTTCGGAAAATGAGTGAAATTGACGTTGCTATTAATTGGTCAATTTCCATGTTGGTGGTTAGAGAAGGATACTAGCCGTCCTTGAGGGAAAGTTGCTAGCGGGAAGCCTCGTTCGTAAAAAAATACATTTCCCGTATCTTCCCGTAGTAGGTGATAGATTTACGGACTGTTAGGATAAAGACTGTTTGTCCGTTTGAAGGACCTTAGTTGACAAAATCCTAAGATTTATAGCAAGTCCTCAGGCTACCTGAACATGTACTGTGGAGATGCATCGAAATCTGGTAATCATCTTGCCTGAAGAATAGGGTCTGCGTGTGGCGAGCCACGGAACAGAAACCGTTCGAATGTTTACTGTCGAGTGACGCTACAACTATTTCTTTTTAAGGAGAGCTATACTATTACTCCATACCTCTATTAGGTAAAAACGTTCATTCCGTTACCGCGACTACGTTTAGCGACTAATTGTCACTTCGAGCCCAAGCTCATTATCACAAATCTCGAACGATTATAATCGGGTTAAATCACAAAGACTGAAGTATTGGGGTTTTCCCAAGAATTCCGAAGGGAAGGCCCCGGTGTTCTTTCATCTCCGACACATAATTATAGAAGATATGCTAATATGCATTGAATAGGTCAAAATCAAGACAAGGAACGTCAGGTAAATGTTCTTCCGGATATATCTGATGGAACATATCCATACACCACGCACGTACAACGGGCGAAACTCCCCCTGGCCCGAAAGGTGGTGACACACGTGAGCACCAAAGACTTCGGTGGGGCAGTCGGACTTTCACACACTCATCAGTAATAAGAGACTCGATTGATGGCGGACATGGAGGATGCTCTGTGGTATGCTCATCAGGTAATGTCAAATCGATGACAGGAGGATCATCAGAGCACGACGACAATGAAGGATTCGCGGCGACAATCCAGGCCGAAAAAAATGCCGATACATGACTAATCTTCGCTCCTCTTCTCAACACCTCACATCCCGTTTACCGTCCTTTCTTGAACCGTTTAAATTATATCTCTTACGATTGTTGCTCTTCTTGCGCTAGAATAAAACACAAGAAAAGAAAGAGAGAAATTAGTACCAATCGAAGAACCAGTAAGGGATAAATCTAAATGTAAAACGCAAAATACATGTAATATCGTCTATGGAATATATTGTGATTATATCCTGATAATTGTGATTTATTTATAATGAATGGATTGTACATATATAGACAGAAAAACGATGGTAGTTTAATATGAACTAATCGCAATAACACTCTACAATCTAGACAATTCTCGCCACAACAGATCCAACGTTCTCTCTCACGCGGACCACACTCTCTCGACAACGCAACTCGCATTCTCTGACTTCTCGATTGATTCTCTTCGCGCACATGTTCTGCAACCGCTCATATCCAGGGTCACGTAGACCTTTTCTACGAAACTATTCAATTGTAGGACCGACAACACATTGATGAGCCCATCGGCGTCTCGGCTCTCGGGACATTGTTTATGGTTCACTAAATATTTCTTAGGCCCTTTTTCCCGATACTACATTCGGCCATCCTGCAATAACATCTGCCCTCAGATGTTCTTATCAATTTCGCTGCCGTCGGATGCGTCATATTCGGTGTTTATGACCCAAAGCTTCATAAAATCGGCAGTCGTCGATGTTTGTTTACGCCCTTCATGCTTCCCTACTTTCTCCACAATGTAACGGTCATTCCGCATAACCTTCACCACGCGGTACGACCCAAGGAACTTCGAATGCAACTTTAACCCAAGTCCGCCCTGTGTCCTCTTGATCGCCACCAGATCCCCCGCCTTGCACGTTGTCGCCTTCTTGCGTCTCCTGTTAAACGCCCTTCGCCGGCAAGAGGTCGGTTTGATAGCTCATCTTCGCACTACCTCACATTTTCTCGTACCAGCCTCATTCTCGCTTTTCATTCGCTCTTTAGAACTCACGCTAGGCCCTGTTTCTTCGACTCTACACGATTCGCACGATACTCTACACATCCTACAAAAACTTCATCGTAACCGTCCATGTCGTCTCCACCCGACGCTACCGCGGTTATGTTCATCGCAACCGATTCGTCTACTAAAATTTTGCTCATTACGACGGTATCCTCGAGACAAGCACTCGTGGAAACTAAAACTGCCGTACATTTTCTACTATTCTCCTCGATAGGAACATGAAGAGATCCGTTCCTTTTTTCAACTACGATCGGGCTTGCAAAGTCAGACTGAGATTGGACTACTACTTCGTCTGGCTGCACTTCTATATCGACTTTCAAGACCTCCGGGAGTCTATTGCAATCTTTCTCCTCTACTTTGCGAATAGAAACATTTCCTTCCTTTACGATTAATTCGACAGTATTCAAAAAGTCTGTGCCAATTATCAACGAGTGTTGCATCACGGGGTCTGAAACTACGTGTATCATCATAGCGTACGATTCGTCGTCTATCAAAACATCCGACGAAAATTCTCCGAGCGTACGACTTCTTTCGGACCCGACACCGCGAAATTCAACAATTTTCTGATTTAATCTGGGCGCTCCTATTTTTACATATTGGTCCGCTTGCATCAGAGTTAATTCGCTACCGGTGTCTATCAGCGCGCTTAATTCGAAGTTTCCGATCTTAACATCTTTACCACACTTCGTTTCTAATAATCGCAACACACTACGAACCTCTTTAAGGGACTCACTCAGGTTGTCGCACTTCGATGCGATGTGTCCGTACCGTCTACATTTAAAGCACTTAGGTCCTCTCGACTTATTCGTATACTCTGCACAGACGTGTTCTTTGTCGCCGCAATTGTAGCATCTTGTCGTTTTCACTGCATCTCCAAATTGACTGAGCTTCTCGTTGTTCTCTATCTTGGCCGGCTTCGCGATCGACCTTGTTCTACGAATCTTCTGCTCTTCGTACATGATTAATCTCTTCCTCAACTCTTTGATTGACATAGCGCCGTACAGTATAGACTTATTGCTTTCGTCGTCTACTATCCCGTCTATTATGTATTCCACTTTTGCCTCCTCCTCTATATCCACATGGCTAGCTATTTCGAGCATGCGGTACATGTAAGCCAAGTATGTTTCATCGCTTTTCTTTTTCGTTTCTCTAAGTCTCTGATGTACTTGCCGACTATTAACTTTTTTAGAGAATTCTTTAACTAGCCCTCTCTTCAGCTCATGCCAAGTTCTGGCATGGCACTCGAAGCTCGCAAATATTTTCGCTGATCCCTTCAGCAGCTTCCTCGCGTAGATCGTCTTTCGTCCATCCGACCGCATGCACGTATCTGCGACTTCCTTGAACGACTCGAACCATCGCTCAACATTTTCGCCTTTGTCGCCACTAAACGACTCTAATGCATCTTCAACGTCTTTGAAGCTCAAAGTCGAACCAACACATGCCCTTCGATAATGTTCGTCACAGTCCTGGTACGCCCTTCGCGTACCTCTCTTGTATTCTCTTATGTTTTTTCTATCGTCTTCGTCCTCACTTTCGTCGTCATTTTCTTCTTCCGACGATGTATCGTTTCCATCCATGGCCGCTTGTAGTCGTGCGCGTAATTAATTTTAATTCATTTCAGTTTAGTGGACCGATTCGGTTGCTTTGGATGAGTCCACATCGTGGTAGATTGTCTACTGAAGGGCCTTGATAGTGTGATTCCGAAACATCAGACCCATGACAGCGTTGCGCGTTCTTTTGACTTTCTCCTTCTCGTCTTCGTCTCGGCTGTGGAAGCGTGAAGGATGTCATTGCTGGTGAAGGGACGTTCGGCATCGTGGAGTCCGCGAATGAAACTTGTTTTGACATAGGAGACATGTCCCGGCGTTTTTTGAACCAAGGATGATTCCAGGGAGAAGGTGGTGGTCACAGTTTCGTTCGATGTAGCGATCTGTAGGCTCAGTGGACAAGCGTAGAGATCTGATGGAGCGCTCTGAGAACCATCGACATCAATTGAGAGGCCCACCTTAAACGCCACCGTGAGAGCAACGCGTAAAGTATTTTGTTTCGGATTACTAGTCGGCGAAGGTGTAGGTGATGTCTTCACTTCCTGTCCAGGAGAATGATTCTCCGATATGATGCTTATGTTAGGTGGAACAGGTGACATAGTGCAGGACCGGTTCTTAACCGTCGAAGTGCTGGCCGAGGACAACCTGCTCCTGGGACGTTTGATTGTGGTGGATTCCGGAGAGTCTGTCGTAGATTTAGACTCTAGATTGACCTCAGTGTCATCGAAGGGATTTAACCCTTTATTCTCTATGTTATGAATTACAGTTACAGGGCATTGCTCGTCCTGTAACGGATACATAGAAATCAATGTTTGCGACGGCTTGCCGCCTGATGAGGTTCTGTCTGTGTTCCGGTCCAGTGGATCTTGAGCGATTGTCTGATTCGAGACGTTCTGTGGCGTTGAATCAGTTTGGTGCGATGCTGACGACACGTTGTGAGTGTCGCGCGATGAGCTCCGCATGTCATACGACGGGATCGACTCTTGATTTAAAGCATTCGTACGTCCCTGGGAAGGGTTTGACGTGTTGCTGCTTTCCTTGGGTATCGACGGGGTTGCTAGTCGCTTGCTCTCCATGATATGTTTTGTCCGTGTTGCCAGATCGTAATACTGGTTCTGAATCTCAGGGAAGCGCGCGTGCTCCTCCTCGTCTAAATCTTCAATCTGGCGTTGGATGTCTTCGAGGTTTGTCCAAACGTCTTTCATCTGTCCCTCAAGGACGATTAATTCACCCTCTCCATACTTACCGGTTGCTTCATAGTCTTCCAGTCGTGTCGAGAGACGTGTGATTCGACCGATATAATACAGTCGGATTCGACGCAAATCGGTGAGTCTGTCCACGATTGCCATTGTTACAATTGAAGATTTTATGGATATGCTTCGCAGTGAAGGTATTTGGTCATCTAAGGTGACACTCTTGATGTGTGATCGGTGATACCCGATGCGAGGTTGGTGGAAATCGTTGCTGATGTTTGTCCAGCTACGGTGGGACGCTGCCTGGTAGCGTGCCTCGACCAACGGGTTACACCTCTTCGAAGGTGACGCTCCTGACGTCACTGACTTCGCTGTAATGATACACTTCCGCTGCTGGATTTGATATGGACACGTGGCACTGTGTGGTCACTAGTAAAATCACTTTTCACTGGCACATGATCCGGCTCGAAGGACTATGATTGTTCGAACGGATGCGTGCTAACACTATCCACTTGCCACTGGATCCGGCTCGAAGGACCATCAATTTTCGACCAGTCGCGGGGAGACGCGATCGCGAGGAAGCGCATCAACTGGAGTCGTAAATTCCCGTTACGATTAGAATAATCGACACCACGAACAGTTCGATCCCCGTATTTCGGTTAGGACAATAGGGATGGTTGATTTTGTAGAACACTGCGGTTGTTATATATTTATTTTTATATACTATACTATATATTTTTGACAACGATTTACACTTTATATTTGTTACAATAATGCAAGTATCGATTGCGAAGCTACGGTTGAGTGTGACCTGAAACTCATTTCGTGTTGACGAAGGTGAATGAAGGTCGAGATCTAACTGTTCTCGAGTTGATGTGGAACTCCGATGTGTACCTAAGATGTGTATCTAAGGTGTGTAGCTGAGATGTGTATCCAAGATGTGTATCAGAGAGGTGACTGCTCCCTAGTTGAGGAAGCAGTCAGGTGTTGACTGTACGAGTATCGTAGTAACAGTGAAGTGCGCTCTCATAGCATTACTGAAGAAAGCTCGGGGTGGCCTTGTTCATGGGAAAAACCAGCTTTCCCGTTAGGGAAATATTCGCTTTCTCCGTAGTTAGTACGAACGCATAATAAACCTAAGGACTGTTCCAGGGACCATCCATAAACCGATAACACAGGAATAATGATCCCTTCAAGGTTAATAGGAGTTAGTTATTAATACCAATACAAAAGGTAAACTAAAAGCCTAGGTTTATGGTGGGTCCTTAGGTTTATTGGAGGTCTGAATAGCAGACCCTTGGCGGCCACGCAACTAGAGACGTCGCGCGGACCACTTTACGCGACGTAACAGCGGCAATCACATGGAAATACTAATCTAAATTCCCGTAGCGATAAGCATGAATAATCCAACGAAAAGCGCAAGGACGTGCTCATCTCAATTGGTAGAATTCACGACTGTAACATTTCAAATAATAGGGAACGAAAGAAATGCGTACAGGGAGAATCAATGAAGAGCGCGAAGTTAGCGCTCCTCAATCGATAAATCCCATAATAAACAAAACAAGCAGAGCAATTAAAACAACGCACTATGATCAGTAAATCCACTTCACGCCACTTTCCAGAAAACAGTAAATGAAGCTCATGACAAACGCGCGAATGCTCGGGAAGAAGATTTTATTATTGAAGAGGGCGAATTAATACGTGTTGCACGATCGAGAGTTGGCGGAACAATGGAACAGCCGCTGATACGCATCGCTTCGCACGCGCCACCTCTCCACCACGAATCCCCCATCAAGACATTCCACGTGACAGTCAGGCGGCATACGCTGGGAGACTTTGATATTCTCTCACGTAGTGTCGGTGGAAAGCTAAGAAACTAAGATGCGGCGTCAATAAGATAGCCGAACAGACGAAATATCAGCAAAAGATAAGTAATAACGGCATCGACATTCTCTCACGTAAGATCAGTGGAAAACAAGCAACGGATATCAAAAGACCTCGACATTCTCTCACGTAACGTCGATGGGAAGCTAAGAGATTAAGACGCGGCGTACACAAGATAACCGAACAGACGAAGCACCAGTAAAAGATAAGCGATTACAGCATCCACATTCTGTCTTGTAGCGTCGATGGGAAGATTCGATCAAACAGCAGAAAGGAAAATGGTAGACTTAGATAGAAATAAACGCAGCGACTCAGAGCAGTGAGTTAATATTTGTCAACCGAAGAGTTTATATCCATCAGTCATACAGTTAATATCTAATAATTAGTCAGTCAATAATTATTGTCAATCAGTAACACAGTCAGTTATAGTTAACCAAGCAGTTAGTTTCAAACAAAATCGAGTTAGTTGAAAGTTTATAAATTACGCTGACTACTAAATTTGAAATTAATTTGTAAAAGTTCAATTAACCGACAGTTTAAGTACATCTAAGTGCGATCGACAACACACATATTCAAGGTGAAAATTTTAATTTTGTATATCCTCTTCTCTATTAATTTCGTATTGGTGCAACGTTCGGCAGCGAAATAAAACTATTCGTCGACAATTATAATCGAGAATAACAATTGTAATTGTTAATTCGGATCTTACTTTCAGACACATTGTACTCATAAACGATAGTTCGCTCTATTAACCCGTGATCTTGACATCCTGCATGTCACAGCTATCAAAACAATAACCAGATAGTAACGGAATAGCCACCTCTGATACACCCGACGGTAACCCCTCCAAGGAGACTAAAACCTCAGTATAAAAACCCTCCTAAATTAGCGCTCGACACCTTTTTGTTGTAACACTCTGAACCATCACTCTTTTGCATTCGTATAATAAATTTTATTAATATATCTAAAGTTCAATTTCTTCACCTTATTTGTGAAACATTCGAACTGCGACGCGAGGAGACCACCGGTGATCTATCATTTTCATGATTTCTTGTCTCTTCTACGTGACACTTTCAATCTTTGAAGACACATATGGGTTATCACTTCTCTTCCCAGTTCTAGGAAATATTGCTCACCTTTGGGCGAGACTTACGAAGCCATACTAGTTATCCACAGAGAACACAGTCCATTTGACGTATTCGTTCTTGCTTATTCTACACTTATGATTTCTCAATATTTAAAGTATTAAAGATAAAACAATTATTTTCGAAACTTTGACGTATTAAGAATAAAACGATTATTCGCTGTGTTAATCTGTGATCCTGCGTTGCCGGAAACGTTGCGCGGATTACAGTGTTTTCAATTGTTGAAGACTCTTACAGATCTTCGCCTTTCTCTTCCCATTGCTAGTGTCATGTCCGAGAAACAGAGAGTGGTGAAATTAAGAAAATCACCGGTCATTTTCTAGCGTCGTTCGAATGATTTCGAATAAGCTTAAATGTTTCACGAGGAAGGTAAGAAAGAATTCAGACTTCAGATATGCTAGCAGAATTTATTATGTGAATCCAAAAGAGTGACAGTTAGAATGTTAGAACAGAGTGATTTTAGGAAGGTTTATATACTATGAGTTTGGCTCCTATGGAGGGGGCCATGTCAGATGTATCCAGGTCAGAGGTGGCCATGCTGTTACTGCTTTCTGACACTGGAACACTCTCTACGTTGTTGTTTCGATGGCTTGGGGAATGGTCGTTAGACCCCCTTGGTTTTTCTATCGCTAATTTATGGCTCGGTGACACTAGCACTTATATTGCGCATATTTGAGCCGACACTAACAATAGCCGAACTTAAAAGAGGAGAAAAAATGCTTATAGAAGAATTAAGATTAACGAGCGAAAGTAAGACGGAAATTAGTTTCTCGCCTTCTAATTCACCGTTACCGGCACACTGGCGTGCTTTCCGATCAGAGCCACACCCTCTTTCGTCTAGAGCAGCATCGCCTGTAATATACGACAAGGATTATTATTTTTGAGATATTAAATACCCAGACGTCTAAAGAGAGATTTTGTCAATAATAAAGTTAAACTGAATAGATCCTTGTACATCAAAAACATTTATTTTAAATATAATAAAGTTAATGCGAACTAAATTGGTTGGCAACTAAGTGATTGCGGATTTTATCAATAGGTGGTCTTAGCACATTCTTTTGTTTTGTCAATGTGTTCACAGCACCTAACCTATATTGTTTTCTTGTTGTTTGAATTTCCACCCTTAATTTAGTAAAGAAAATTGTATCGGTTAGTTATTTCGTTTCATTTTTATCCTAATTAAAAATGGAAGAACAGGACGCCCATTTCAGACATATTTTATTTTATTATTTCTGGAAAGGCAAGAACGCATCGCTAGCACACAAGAAGTTATGTGCCGTATAATGGAATGAAGCCTTGAAAAAAAGGCTGTGTCAAAATTAATTTGCCAAATTTCGTTCTGATGATTTTTCACTGAAAAATGCTCAACGATCTGGCAGTCCAGTTAAAGTTGATGAGACCCATATCAAAACCATTATCGATTCTGATCGTCATAGCACAACGCGTGAGATTGCAGATAAACTCAATGTATCGCATACATGCAATACAAAAAATATTAAAACAGCTTTGCTATGTCAAGAAACTCGATTTATGGGTCCTTAATCAGTTTAGGGAAATTAATTTGACATAACGCATTAACATCTGCGACTCGCTTCTGAAACGCAACGAAATTGATCCATTTCTGAAACGACTGATGACTGGCGAAAAATGGATAGTTTACAACAACGTGGGATTATAAAGGAATTTTATACTTTTAACGTTTACAAAGAAACCAAACGATTAATTCAAACGTGTACGTTCAGCAACTCGCCAAACTGAGCGACGCAATTGAAGAACGGAGGCCAGAATTGGCAAATCGTAAGGATGTTGTTTTCCAGCATGATAATCCAAAGCCCCACACATCTTTGGTCGCTTGCCAAAAATTATTGGAACTAGGTTGGGATGTGTTCATAGTGATCATCACGGAGTCATATCGGCAGCAGAAATACTGGTACAACGATGACAAGGGCGACACATTGCTATGGGTGACCTCCTTCAAAGGAAAACAAGCTGACGACACTACATTGGTCGCTAAAGATGGCATCACCGGTATCAATGTGGACGATGTATACTGCATTGGGGGTTATTGCTACCCCAATGTGAGCATGCAGCAATTTCATTCTTACGTCAACGAACTGAACACATTGATACGTGCGGCTAAAAGGAGTTACCCAGCGACGATGATCGCTGGCGACTTCAATTCAAAGGTCACAGCGTGGGGTGACAGTGTAAATGACCGCAGGGTAACTGGCCTCCTGGATGTGATAATTAACCCTTAGAGTGCTATGGACGCATATATGCGTCTGGCGAAAGCCATCGGCGTGGACTAAGGACGCATATATGCGACTGGCGAAAGCTATCGGTGTAGACTAAGGACGTATATATGCGTTTGTCAATTTTTCCGAGCACCTACGCAGAAGTAATACTATTACGTTTGTGTGAGATAAATATAAATGCATTTCAATGCTAATGCCGCGTTCGAAGAAACTGTCTTTGAGAGAATATTGGTCTACGGACGAATTGTTGAAAAACAATATTTTTCGCAAAATAATGGCACGAGATCGATACATGGTATTATCACAAATGTTGCACTTTAACGATAATAATACAGCAAGTGACGATCCTTTAGCAAAAATACGACCAGTAATCGGTAAATTAAAGGTTTCCTTTTCGCAGTCATTTGCACCTTACGAAAATCTATGCGTCGACGAAAGTCTTTTGCTGTACAAGGGCAGATGTTATTTTCAACAGTTTATACCATCCAAGCGAAGTAGGTTCGGCATTAAATTATTTCTCCTTAGTGACTGTGAAACTAATTATGTATTGGACTTCGTAATTTATACTGGACAAAGAACAAACATTAGTGGAAGTAACACAGCCATTGGAATCTCTGGAGATNTTTGTGATGACGCTGCTTCAGCCATATCTTGGAAAGGGCTAAACACTAATTACGGATAATTGATACACGAGACCACGTTTGTATACCTTATTATACGAAAACAAAACCAACGCATTTGGAACCGTTCGTAAAAATAGGAGAAATATGCCCCACATGGAAGAAAAGTTGAAGAGTGGAGAAACGTGCTACCGATCGACTGACATTTTATTGGCAATGAAATGGCATGATAAAAAGGAGGTTTGGATGTTGTCTTTCTGCACATGCAGCTGCATCGATTGAATCTGAGAAAAGGGATTATCGTACTTGATTATATAAGAAGAAACCATCATGTATTGCCGACTATAATTCCAACATGGGTGCTGTAGATAGGGTTGATATGATTTTGAGTAGACTTAATTCCCTAAGGAAAAGTATAAAGAGGTACAAAAATTCATTTTTCCACTTGTTAGATTTAGCTATATATAATGCATATATTTTATATAAAAAATCTGCTGCCTCGAAACAAAAATTTAGTGAATTTCATTTAGCGTTGATAAGAGACATTTTACGAAAATATTTCCAACGTAGAAGCATAGTAAGAGGAGGAAAGAGAAAGTCTGAGGACTTACTATAATATAGAAGAAGACTGTCCAGTGTGCGATAAATAAGAAACTTCAGCGCCTGAAAACAGCATGGAAACACATGAAAAATTATTTACAACCGAATCAAAGTTAGATAGCAATGGAAAAAAACAGAATGATATAAATAAGCGCTCACGTTCAGAGCATAAAGAAAGAAATTATTGCTTACAGAAGATAGTGAGACTGAAGCAACGTATCGAAACTGAGCCCGATGGAACAGTTTGGGAATAAATGCAAGTCTTAAATCTGGCAGGACATCAGTTCATAATGTTTTTAGGGTAGGTAGATGTGTCAGGTCCGACAGGATATGCTAAACGGCATATAATGAAAGGACAAGTAAAGATGGCATTTTATCTTATCATTGACCACCGTATAAAGCACCATATAATAATATGTACGGAAGAAGAAGCATTTAGAGTATTGTGGACGAGGCGGGAGCTAGATACAATAAAACTAGATGCATTTATTGCTCTGCTATATGCCCACGGTGCATAATATCAGGCAAAGAATTTAGATGTCACATATATGTGGAATGAAATTTGGTTAACTGCATTTTTCAGAAACAGTGAGCAGGAATAATTTTGCTGAAATTATCAGGTTTATACAATTTGATAAGAAGAGCGAAGGAAGCCAACATTGGTTTACGAACCAATAAATTTGCAATGGTATCTACAGTATGGGGTCAATTTATAGAGAATTCACAAAATTGTTATAAGCCTGGTGCATACATTACTTTTGTATAAAGAATCGAGGAAAAAGACCACGCAATAAAACTATTAACAACTTCGGATTCACTACTACAAAAAACTTGTCAAGTAAAAAATTGTAAAGGTTACAAAATTATGAAAATTTGTTTAAGATGCGGGAAATATTTATGCGCCAAATGTACATTTGATAATAAGATAATTTGTAATAAATGCAGCGAAGTTGAATAAGATATATCTCTATATGAATAAAAATGTAATTCTATTTAAGTCTATAATTGAAATTAAACAAAAGTAAATTTGGACAAAATTTATGAGTTCATCATTTTATATACATTTAGTTATAAATTAACATTATCTAAGTTAATTCATAAAAACTATTACTTCTTTAATCACTGGTCATTTTGACAGTACACGGTAGGGATAGGTATGCATGACGTGTCGGTAGGTTTAGTGTTAATATAAAACGGCATTTATTCATTCGCTGACCCTATCCATATCTCTCCGATTTTTTTCTGTTGAAGTAATTACTTCGAGAAAAACTCTACACCTTTTCTTTTGTATATCCGTGATGTGAAGACTGCTGTTACGAAGAGAATAGATTTTAGTGAAAAAAATTCAAAATAAGGAGAGGTCCATATTATTGTGCCCTTGAATATAAATTTTATTTTGGGTTGCAAGGTCTAGAAACAAAAGAGCTATAAGTAATTTCTATTGCTGTTTCTTGTAGCCTTCAGCTGGAGCTACACATCAAGATTAACTTTTTGGTAATGACCCTTGCTATAAATATATGAATGTGCTACGTATCACTCTTCTTTCTATTGTATTGTAACAATGTAAGAGTGAGAATCTGGATCAGCATACACTACACCTGTACTTATACTTATATTTATAATTATACTTATACCTACACTTATTTCAATATATTTTTCTATTACAAATTCATCCACTCGTTCCTCTATCAGTCAACCTCAACACTTTCAAAGAACTCTAGTTCTCTGAGCATCCAGCGAAAGTTACAAACGAGCCAACGTTACAAACATAAGGACTTTACGAATATTGTATTGCACTTTAATTAGGATAAGTTTTCAAACAAACACTATAAATGACCACAGAAAAGAATTTACTGGAAATAAATCGGGTGATCGACGTTGCCGAGGAATAGATTCACAAGTGACTAATCAGTTGGTAATCTAACCAACGACCACCAAATCTTGTATTTAGGTATTCTTGTATAAAAGTGGACATACGTCTTATTGGAAATACGAAGTATTTGTACTTTATGTGATAGAATTTACAGTAATGTTGGAAATTCACAACGAAGAAAATACATCTATTTAGAAAATACAACAACGTTGTGATGTCCAATTTTATTCATAGGAGCTCAATCAATTAACAATTATGTCTTTCGTCATATTTCGTAAATAATTGGAGAACACACTGCTTTACTGCCCAAACCAGCAGCTTTATCGGAATAGTCAACCAGTGAATATCGAGAGAATTTTTCCTTAACGTTTTTAAGTCTCTTTTGGAGCTCAGCCTAGTTATAGATTATAGATTTTGTTTTAGAAATACTTTTTTATTTCATTCTATATTATTCCATTTTTTTTAACTCTTTAAAATAGTGTTAAGATGTAGTGTTAAGGTATGGTATTAGAACATAGTGATAATATCTTCATTATAGTTTTTACCACAGTTCTTATATTTTTCCACTAGGTAAACAGTCTAATGACGAGCATACACACCGAACGTAGGACAAATGCTCCTATTATAACTTTACGGAGAAAGGTAAACCAAAACGAGGAAGGATTACATGTTTATTCGACAAAAATTAGCAATCCTTTGTTGAAGAAGGTATTATCTTTGAATTATTGCCAAATTCTAATAGAGAATATTGCAAGATGTGTTAATGCTATTTTGCAAGCGAAAGAGTTATGATCGAAATACTATCAATGTATGGAAGCTGAAATACTGCATTGTTAAAAACGGTATTCAATCATTGCGGTACGAAATTAAGTCAATCAATTATTTTTGTTACTAACAAATGAATACAAATTTATACCGCAACAAAATTTCTCGCGCTTCTTCCAACCATGATAATTACATATTCATTTTTGTTAGGGATAAATAATTATTTATACAAAAATTATTAACTCAAGTTTGCTGCTTTCTGAATAATACGACGTAGAATACGTAGGGTCTACAATATACAGAGAGTGCGGCTACGGTCGTAACAACATTTAAGGAGTGATTCTTGAAACCAAATATAATATACCATAAAATGAAAATCGAGTATAAAAAAATGCGTTTTCGGTTTTGTTCTTTAGTTATTGTCAATAAAGAACTGGCCGAAATATACCTGTGCGCGAGAAAACCTCGTTACACAAATGAAAATAGGGCAACATGAGCATCGGAGTATACAGGAATCCACAAATCGAGCGATATATGGACAGCAGCTTTCCTCATACAAGTTGCAGAGAAAAAGATTATAACATTCGAAGACGTAAACTATTTGGCGTTCCGTAAGAAAATTCGTAGATTAAACACTATACTTATTTACTCATTAAAATCCATAACTACATATCCAAAATCACCTTATGGAATTTTCCAGTAGATAATATAGGATTATTTATTCAGAAATACTAGAAATTAGAAAACATCCCAGTTTGGCAGGACAACCTCAACGACCCTAAGCTAGGTCGTGCACGCTCTCTTATCGGCGCTAGACCGTCATCTCTCTAACAGGTTCTGGCGCGCGCCTAGACTCTAACGTCTGCACCCGCAGGATCAACCCCATCCAGCAGACCCCGGATGCGGATGTATATCTTACGACACTTCAGGGCTTGCAGCTCGAATGAGAGAAACCCCGCGAGCACCGCCGCTGCTAACGCCGCCATGGTGAGAAATCCCCTCACCATCCTGATGGCCACTGTCCTATGCAACCTCCTGACCAGCAGAAGACTGTGACGGTTGGCCATCATGTCTGCCACCCAAATCGCAGCCCCGTAAAGGAGCTTGGACCGTACCACCTCAGCGTAAGCAGCGCCCCCCACCGCCCGACCCAACAATTCGCGGCAACAAACGACCTCGGGCGTTCGCCATGTCCTCGACCGACGGTACCAGGTACTCCAAGTAGGCATCGAAGTCCCAGTGCTTGTCGAGAATAAGACCCAGGTATTTCATCTGAGTTATCATCTCGACCTCCATTCTACCAGTTTTAAGCGGTACCCCGCTGAAGGCATCTCGCGATCTGCCCTTCTACAAAACCACAGGACTTCGGTCACCTCAAGGGGCATCTCCAATAACAATCCTTTAATGTAGGCGACCACCCAGGTTACCGCTGTACCGAGACGGATGGTACGTCCTTGCGTTGAGCCCCAGACCAGCACCAACGTGTTATCTTCATAACACGTCAGTGCCACATCCGGGGCTATTGTTATCCGAAGAACCGCATCGTACGCGAGGTTCCAGAGGAGTGGTTCTAGGACCGACCCCTGCGGGACACCACGGACCACAATCCTCCAAATCATCTCTTCGCCCTGGCCAGTATAGATGACACTCCGGCCCCGACGCATGCCCGAACTACGCTTTCCAGATAGGGAGGCACCCTATGGAATCCCAGAACCCCCTATCTTCCCGCCGGGTAAACTGTTCGAGGCGTTGACGATGTCCAGTGATACCGCCAAAGCCACCCTTCACAGTCGCTCGGGCTCCTCAACGAGGGAGCCTAATCGAACGATAGCATCGGTTGTATACCGCCCTCTCTGGAAACCGTATTGGCCTTTCAACAGTCGGTGTTTAACCATAGATAGGTGCTCCTCTAAGCGGGAAGCTATCACTCCCTCAAACAACTTGCCCGTCTCATACAGCAAACACACCGGCCTAAAGGCCGAGAGTGAGTCCGGAGATCGCCCCGGCTTCGGAAGAATGACCATCCGAACCTCTTTCCACAGGCCGGGCAATTTGTCCCAGGCAAAGCATCTGTCGAACAAGCGCCTCAGCCTCGTGGCCAATTCTCCGACAATCCTTTTCCACAGGCGGGCTGGGACTCCGTCAGGACCCAAAGCTTTGCGCGTTCCGATTCTACATACGGCTCCCGGCAACTCTTCTTTTGCGACACCGCCAGCTCGGGGTTCCAATCCTCCACTACGCGCGGGGAACCTAAGTGTCGCGTCTTCTCTCCTCCTGTCCCCCACCGGGAAACGAAGTATCGACACCCTCTCCAGTAGTAGGCCTCGCACGAACGGGTCACCGAATCTTCCCCCCTCCTCACGGTGGGCTTGAGTGTACCAGTGTTGCGAACAGATACACGCCTCCCGAAGATGCATGATCTCCTCTGACCACCAATGCACTGCACCGGCACGGCGCGGAGCTTCGGCCCACGGCATACATGAGTACACA
This sequence comes from Bombus pyrosoma, assembly GCF_014825855.1. NCBI lineage: Eukaryota > Metazoa > Arthropoda > Insecta > Hymenoptera > Apidae > Bombus > Bombus pyrosoma. Next base: position 273,452 of record NC_057785.1, on the reverse strand, counting down.
CGGAGTGCATGTGGCGCCTCAGACAGATAAGTATTGTTGTCTTTGGTAACCGGTGCTTTCCGTAGCGCAAATTTATCGCCATACAGTACTCGGGCACCTCTAGGGCCATAGGGGTTGGGGTTACGCCTAACCCGCGCGCAAGGTACCCAGTGCCATGCTATCTGAATTAGTTAGGTCTGGCAGGGGCTGTCACTCGTCTCAGGTCGAACGAGGCGTTTTCTAAGCCCTACCGTCTCCCGGGACGGTTCCGGAGTAGTTAGGACGCTGCTCACCCGCCGAAGGCTACTCGGGGGAGCCAGTACCCCTTAAATCGGCCCTCTTGCCAGCTTCTTGGCCATCAACCGCTACCACTACGAGTCCAAATCTATAATTGGCTAAGCTCAGGGATCGATACTCTCTCCGGGCTTACACTCTACCCCCGTGATACCATCCTTAGTCATTGGCGGGACTATCGTGTGGATGTACGGCCACATCACTGCCGGCCGGCGATCTGCTAACCGTGTTCGCAGACCCAGATGAGACTCACATAAGCGGGGGCCTGAAAGTACAAAGTACCTGGGATCTTATCCCGGCAGTCTCACCCTTGGCATCAGGATCGTGGGTGCGCTACTATCCAAGGCCACGTAGAGAGAGTGTAACCTTACTTGAAAGTCTTACACTCCCGGCGACATTCCCTGCGGTGTACGTAGAGTACTCACGTAAGTCTGACGCTTGTCCTTCCTGGCTGCGGGAACGTGGGTTTGCCAGCACCCATAGACTCACATAAGCAAGTCCTCCCTGCGGGAGCCTCAGGCAGACAGCATCCGCCTCTGCTTCCTCGTCCGCGGGAGATCCTTTGTCGCAGGCGACGGCTATAGCAACCGCCATAAAGTCCGATTTCATCCGACCCTCCACGGCGAGCGCCTAGCCCAGCGTGAAGGGTATGGATCATCCATGTCCATATACATCAGGATGTAAAGGTGGTATAAGAGTATCTCCTCATGGGACACTTCTCATTCCGAAACACGGCCGATTGCTGCGATGGGCCGCTCAAGTGAGATCCACAATGGACTCGCCCACTAGTACCAGGTACGTGCTGTATGACCCATAATTTATAAGTCGGAGGTCCACTCTAACACCACTCGCCCTATCATATTGATCCTACGGGATCCCTACGCCGCAGCATAAACGTTAAAGTCCCCGAGGCCACAAAGATTCAATTTACCGATACAAAGCCCCATCCCCATTCAATTACCGAGTATGTGGGGCTCCCCCCAATCCAGGTTAAAAAAAATGGCAACTGAGTTGTCGTAATTCCCAGCGCCTTGAGATTCATTAGGTACTCGGTGTGGCACAGCCGCTACCACTAGGCTCTAGAACATTAGGTCCTGCGTCCGGCGGGAGCGGTTGAGGTTAGCTTGTAGAAGTTTACTCACTTTGTCGAAGGTTCTGTCTCCATGGCCTCTTCCAAGCCTTGTCCCTCACGGTCGGCCCGGCTGACTCCATCTTCTCTCATATTGTCCTGTACCAGTCTGCGGGGATGTCTTCCCTCTTCCTCTATCGCCGCTGGCTTTCTCCTCCTGTCCCCTCGTCCCTTTCTGGTCCGGCAGCTTTCATGCCGACGACCCCATCCTATGTCACGCGGGCAACTCCGAGTCCGCACATATCGGATATCGAGGCATCCGTGCCAGACAGTCCCTCGCCCGATGCACAGGCTCACTGCACCGGTAACATCGATCAGACCATGCGGTCGCCGACACACAACCCCGACGAATGTGTTCCGTCTCCAAGCACTTGAAGCACACAAACCGGCGCATCTGTAGAAAGTCAATCCTCGCCCCCCCCCCCCTTATGCAGCGTTGATCTTCGTCGCCGCCGTCAGCGGGCAGCGAAGCCACAACGAACCGAGACCGCACGGGGCGTTTCGAAGCAGCCCGGCGATTGTCTCGCCGGTGCGGCAACCGCCCGCCTCAACGACGACGGCCACCACCTCCCTCAGAGTGACCGAGTCGTCGAATCTGATCCTCTATGACACGGTGACACTAACGGGGATGTTGCTAGGAACTCCCACCGTATGCTCGGTCAGGAACGAAAACTTCCCTCGGTTTCCCTCCCGACCGGCGATCTCCAGTATTAGGGCACCCGTAACCGCCTTCCTAAGCCGAACTTTGGCAATATCGAACTCGGAGAGATTAATCTCCCTCCGAACCGTCAACACCGCCACGAAACGATGGAGATTTGTAAAAAGAAATTCGTGCAAAATTGATCTTGAGCATAATCTTCAAGGTCTAATTTTTTTTATTGCACAGTATTCTATTCATAACGAGGAATAAAATTCTCACAGGAACTATGAGTCGCTAATGAGGCCTTCTCCTGAAAAAATGTTGAAGTTTTAATAATTCTTAAACTGTCTTTATTCACAATGTGTTCACATTCTATAGTCAGATGCGGGGGAAATAGTATTCTATTGCTGTACTGTATCTATTATTGTAAATGTTGCAGATTCATCATTATGTATTCCGTATCCTCTTTTCTTTCATTCTTCTTTCTTTCTTTTCTCTTCCAGTTTATTGAAACAGCTCCGAACTCGTATTTCTACATTTCGGCCACGTTTCTTCCCAAGATTACATATTAATTTTTATGGTTGCATGGATGTTCACTTCAACTATAGACAGATTCTTTTGCCAAAGAAAAAATCTACCTGCGTCAAATCTCATGAGAAAGAAGATCGCATATGAAAAACAGGTCTATATCTCGTATCCACTTTAATCCAAACTTTCCGTTCAGAAACTGGCGAACCAGTCGTCTATTGTGAAGTAGAATACGATCGAATATCTTCCAGACATTGAAAATAAATTTCTATAAGCCCAAATCCTGGTATTTTGTTGATTGAGGGCGCTACAACTTGAGAAACTGTTTTCATCCGTAATTAATATATGCTCCAAAAAGTGTGTACCGCATTGTAACTTATTTAGCATCTAACGGCAAAGACATTGTCAAGTGTTATAATTATTTGATTGGAGTGCTTCAATGCGACGAATTTTGTAATGTCATAAGTTTCCTTCTTGAATTATTTGTCGCACGTGATTGGTTCTCACTCGACGAAATGTTTTATGTAAATATAATAGTGAATAAGCACGAAAAAGAGAGATATAATTAACCTGTTCTTTTTTACGCCAATTGATGCGGAATCGATCATCAAAGTGTTAATATAGCCGCTGAAGATCGTATTGCCGTGGAATATCTTCCATTATTCCATTTATTTGGTTTTCCATTTATTTATTATATTTATTTAATTTCCTGCTGATCGCGATCGATGAACTACTTCTACAAAATGCAAAATATTTCATCCCAGTAGCCCAATGCAATCAAAAGTAATCAATGAATATCCATAAAAGTTTTCCTTTCCAGAAGAAAAAAAAATAGTTCACGGAATACAATCGCAAACAATTTCGTAACTAGATGAGCAGGAGAACATGCCCTACATTACACAAAAAGAATCATTCCAATTGGTCAAGTCATTTCCAAGAAATCGATCAACGTATATAAAAGAGGATAAACTCATCGATTTGAGATGTCTTCTCCTGTTTCGAAATCAATATAAAAAGAGTCACTGATGTTTGTAAAAATGCGAATAGTGAGTTTGTGCATGCATTATCATTTTTCAGGTTGCATGCGCCATAGTAATCGGTAACGGATGGAAGTGATGGCGGCATGCAGACAGGACGCGTTCACGTCGCTCCGTGCACTGTGATCGAGATCTCCGGGAAACCGGGAGGATTCGGACAAGGAAGTTAATCCAAGTGAAGTGCTAGTGAGAAAAAGTGGGTATCGGGACTAACAGACTTCGGTCTGGAAAAGACGTGACTAGTGGAATAAAATCACTGTGAGGTTATGGCTGGGAGGAAGCCATATTGGGACGCACGACAATAGCGCTGCTGCACGAGCTACCAGGAAAACTACGCATATTGCAGGTTGCAGGGCGGAGGACGTCCAATTGGGAGACGTCGGCTCCGCTCGAAACGGTCTTGGTTCCGTGTTATTGCGAGGCCCGGTCGGGGCAGTGAGCTCTGGCTGGCAAAGTCGCCATAGGATGGTCGATAGCGAAGGTCGAAGCCATCGAGCAAAGACCTTTGCAATGCTTCATGTGCCTGGAGATTGGGCACATGAGGATGACATGCACCTCCAAAGAGGACAGGAGGCACCAGTGCTACAGGTGGGCCGGCACAGGACACCGAACCAAAGGATGTGTAGCAGTACAAAAGTCAAAGGACGACGCGAATTGAGAGCGACTCATGTTTTGCCTCGGGGAATTGACACAGCCTTGACTCATGAAACATAATAAACTCCGGGCAAAACAATGTCGCTGGTACATGCAACCGTCGAATGAAGACGAATTCAAATTTTTCGATTTCCCCCCGACCAGTATAAATAAATGGACGCGATCGCGAGCGAATCAGTTACATACACAGTTCAAACATACCGATTATCTAACAGTATCTACAGTATCCCCGAGTATCATGAGTATCTACCGAGTTACGCGTCGAGCATTTACGAGTATTTATCCGCGATTTTATTTTGCGATTAATATTGTATACTAACAACTCAAGCCTATAGCCTGTGCATTAATTTATTAATTTAAATATATTCGACGGTTTCAACAACGAGCAACCTCGTCCCTTAAACCTCACGTAACAAACATATTCTACCATCATAAACCTCCTACAGATGCACTGCCGCGAATCCGAAATGCCTGCTCTGTGAGGCGCTCTGAGCACCGTCAGCACACAGAATGGGGGAACCGGCCTGCGCCCCCACCCCGAAGAAGGTAACATGAGGAACCACCCGTGTACCGGCGGTCGCAAGTGGTAAGAAAAAAGGGTCGCCGCCGCAGGGAACTCCCGACCCTAAGCTCGCGAGCAAGGAGGCTGGCGCGGAGGAAGCCATGGAAGGAATGACCTCAAGCGATTAAGAAAATGCGCATCCTCCAGACCAACTTGGAACGATCAAAACGAGCGCAAGACCTGCTCTTCCAAACCATCCGGGAGAGTACGGTCGCCTAGCGATGGTGGTCGAACCATACAGACTTCTGGATGCTCCGGACTGGGCCGCTGATACGGACGAAATGGTCGCTATCACCTGGACATCTACGGCGTGGGTGGATGCCCACGGAGACCCGCTGGAGCGCGGCGACGGATACGTCGCGGTCGAATGAGCAGGAATGGTGGCGGTGGGCGTGTACGTATCACCCAATAGCGGATGGGCAGCGTTCCTGGACGGGGTTAGCTACTGCGTCAGACGGCACCTTCCTCGGCAGGTGCTCGTTCTGGGAGACTTCAACGCACACTCCACGGAATGGGAAAATCCCAGGACCAACGCGCGCGGCCGCGCGCTGTCAGCCTGGGCAGCGGGCGGGACTTGGACTCCTGTTGGTGAACAGAGGCTGGACCAGCACCTGCGTGGCATGGAGGAGGAGCTCCGTCGTGGACATCACATGGGCCACCCTCGACGCGTTCAGGTGGGCGTCAGGCTAGAGAGTGGCCGAGGGGGTGGAGACACTCTCGGACCACCTCTACATATTCATGGAGGTGAAGGGCACACCTGGACTTGGAACGGCGATCGCGGTTGATGGCCGCGGTTCGCCACAAAGGTGGGAGATCAAGGAAAGGGACGAAGATTTGCTTCGAGCGGCCGCAACAGCGGCTACCTGGAAGTGGAAGGCCTCGACAGCGACGACGGAAACAGGCGTGGAGGAGGAGCCCGAGAACCTCCGTCGGGTCATGACGGCAACATGCGACACGTCCATGTCGCGAATCACGCTGGACTTCGGGCGAAGCAGAGCCGTCTATTGGTGAACTCCCGACATCGCAGAGCTGAGGACGAGATGTCCAGGCCCGAAGACGGTACCACAGGGTCGAGCCCTCACGGAGGACATGGTTTTCCATCATGGCTTGGCATTGTCAGTGTCTTTAAGCATCGTCAATGCGCCCAACTCCATACCATGGGGCAGGATAGTGGCGTCCCTCGAATACTTCGAGGTGCTCCGCTACCTCGTTCGACTGATCCGCGCCTACCTCGATGATTGGTGGGTAGGGTACGCCAGCAGGGAGGGACAGGAAAGGCGGCCAGTCGAGCGTGGCATTCCGCAGGCTCGGTGTTCGGACCAATCCTGTGAATCATCGCGTACGACGAGGTACTGCGCTGCCCGCTGCTTCCGGGCGCGGCCATGGTGTGCTACGCGGGCGACACTCTGGTCATTGTCGGAGGGCGCGAGTGGCATGAAATGTTGCATCTCCGAGAAGTCGCAACGGCCGACGCGATACGCGCCGTGCGCGGATTGGGTCTGAGGGTCCCCTTGTGAAGTCGGCGGCCATCTTGTTCTAGAACAAGGACAGGCAAGGGACTCCTCTGCCCGATCTGAGCATAACCATGGCAGGGGAAGCTGTCAAATTGGGATCGCGGATGAATTATCTGGATCTCATCATTGACAGCCAGTGGATGTTCGGGCAGCACTTCAACTCCCTGTTGGCGGCCCACGCCTTGTGCTGCCTGGTGCCGAACATTGACGGGCGGGAGTCGCGGTGCTCCGATTATACGAGGGCGTCGCTCGGTCCCAAGTGATGTACGGGGCCCCGGTATGGGCGGACGATCTGATGACGGGTCGCCGCAGCATCCCTCTCCTAAGGAGGCTGTACAGGGTGGCCGCCATCAGAATCGTCAGGGGATACCAGACGGTGCCCCACGCGTCGGCGACTGTTCTGGCCGCGTCTCCTTCGTGGAAGCTCCGGCCGTTGATACTGAAGCGGAGATATTCCCACATGAAGGCACTGGCCCCGGGGGAGGACGCTACCGACCAGGCCCCAGACGATCTGGGAACCGCCGAGGAGGATACGTGGAACCAGTGACGGTCTGAGCTGATCAACGAAGGAGGCGAACATCGAGGCGTGGAGGCGGTCCTCCCAAGTTGGGAGGTATGGAGGAGTCGCCGCATTCTCCCGCTGGCCTACAGGATAACCCAGGTGCTCACGGGATACGGCGTGTACGGCGAGTACCTGATGAAGATTGGACGCCTGACGACGGATATCTGTCACCACTGCGGGGAGGGCAGGGACATGGCGCAGCATTCGCTGGAATTTTGTCTGGCGTGAGAGCTGTCCGGCGTGGGAGCTGTCCGGCGTGGGAGCTGTCCGGCGTGGGAGCTGTCCCGCTAACACACTGCATTTCGTCATAGGCAAGAGATTGACCCTCTCGACGATCGTGGAAGCGATAAAGAGCAGTAACTTCCTCGTTCCTATGTTGTCCCGTTACTCATCTTTTCAATAATGCACTATACAGCGGCAGACGAAAGTATTGACACAACCCGAATTTTAGAATAAAATTCCTTGTAAATCTATGAAGAATGTAATTCTCCATTCAATTTTTTGTGAAATATAATTGTCGTCGACTCTATAGTTTAAGTATATCATGAATTATAGATTTAAAAAATAGTTATAATATAGAGAAAAGATAAAATGCACATAATGTTCCATTCTCAGTGGAACAATATTAGGATATTTAAGATTTTGCAGTATAAATTTATTATAACGTTTGATTTAATATTTAGTATGTAATCCTTCTGTTTTATCACAGTTTTCAGGTGATTAAGTATTGAATGTACTAATTTCTTTGTGGTTTTCGAACCTACTTTGTGGCATTCGTCCAGGAGTCTTTTCTTTCTTCAAATCTTGCTTAAATATAATATGATGTATTTCAATCCTTCTTCTTAATTCAATCCTAAGAAACTCAATAGAATATTTTGTTTATAATAGATGTATAAATATGTAATAGAACTCTAACTCCATATACAGCTGTACGCACAAAATTTAAGATTCTTTGACTGAAATTCTTGAATTGAAGCTCAGTATTTGATTTCCGCTAAACAGTCTTGTAACTATTCAAATTAGACAAGTAACATTCACATTCATCTGAAAATATCACACACTCCCAAAAACTGATATTCTTGTCGACATATCTTTTCGTGTCTGTAATATAATATTATAGGCAGAAAAATAGTCGATCGATATGGTTATTGGATCCGGATTCGAACCCGGGTCTTTTTCTCACCGAGAAACTATTTTCCCAATTAAAGATGGGATTCTCTCAGGGGCTGCGTCTAGCCTGAGGTCCTAGTTGCGCGTCGTACAGCTGACAAATCGGTCAACCAAAAAACAGTTAATCGCACAACGATACGACAATGTCCACATACAGCAATAGAACAGCGACATAGAAAAAGGTCGGTATACGAGCGGCAAAGGTAGAAAAGGATAGCAAGTCGAACGACAAGTAGAAAGAGAAAGATTCATAAGTTCGATCACCAGCAAACGTGTCATGCGAAAATGCTGTATCTGTCTTTTGTCATGTTGATACGTCGGTTAGTTTGTCGACTGTGCAATGCTAGGACCTGCGCCGAGACAGGTTTTAATTCGACTCACATGGGCGATATCCATCGCCGTTTTGAGACAGTGTAGTTACAAATTAACTTAAACTAAAAAATTAACTTTTATTAAATACATTTATTTCTTAAATATATTTTTATTTAATAATAATAATTTTCACCTCCAGTTTGGATGGAATAAAGACAGAGAGAAAACACATAGGATTATGTGTCAGGGAGAAAAGGGGTGTAAGGATTGGAAAAATGAACGGGGTAAGCATAGTGGACGATAGCGGAGAGTGAGAAGGAATGAAAGAGGGAGAGGAAAATGAGTGATATGGTAAAGTAGTACACTGGGGAAGGAGTGTGGAGATTAGAAAACATTAGGGGAGAAATAACAATAGCGGGAAAAGGTGGACATAATTGGAAGAGTCACATCTTACAAAGATGGAGCTTATTAGAAGTGTCGGTATGGTGGATTGTAGAAAGTTTTTTGGAGATATGGTATAGATGAAATGTAGGAGATAGAAATGTGCGGGAAAGATGGAAGGGGCGATCGACAAATGTGAAGACGTTAGGAAGAGGAAAAACAATAGCACGGGAACGGAACGGGACCTGGATAAATTTTTGAAAAGTAGAAAGGGGATGAATGAGAAGATGTTTGGAGGGGGAGATGAGAAGGAAGTATTTAAGAAGAGCTTTTGGTGAAATATTCGTCACAGAAGGCGAGACGAGATGATAAATGGAAGAGATGTTGAAGGAGATAGGGGCGGCGAAGAAAGAGCACTAGGGAAAAGGGCGGAGGAGGAAGATCAGATGACAGTGATACTTGAGAGTCTAAAATATATAATAGTGAAAAGAAATTAAGAGGTAGGAAGATATTCCGATTGAAACTTACAAAAGGTCTACGTGTGTTCTTCATCGTTAAAGCTTATAGCATGGTCGTAAAGAAGACTGGTTTTGTTTCTTTTGAATTCTTAATCTTTTAAGAAGGGGAGGGGGTAGATTATTACAGCACACTCCTTAGAATTCTAGTTTGTTTTGCAAACTAACCCAATAGCTTGAAACGTAATATAAACTGGGTATTTCCAAAGAGTAATTGGAAAGCACATGTAACGGTATAAGTTGCCGAGAACCTGGAGTTCAGGTAATGTCCTACCCATACCAGAAGAAGGCACATCAATGACGCATGGAAGCATGGGAGCGATACTGTCATTCAGCGAGCATCAACTCAGTTAGTTACAAACACTCAAATCTTTGTAAAATCGATAAGTCTTACTTGTGCCAGATATACACTGAACTATACATTGTTATCAACTTACTAATGTATTTAGTATCCGATGATAACTATTAATTATTGACTAGCTGTTAATACTGTGTACGAAAAGTGTATTCGCAGGAAGCATTCATGAGAAAGAAATTACTCTGCTCACGATTCAACAGAAGGAAAGGATCGATGATGATTTAACATAAAGTGACGGGAGGATGCAATATAGGCTGCGGGAAGAGGCCGAAAGTGGGCAAAATGAAGAGAAAAAGGGTAAGAGTAAGATATGGAAAAATGTGGATTGAGGTGGATTGAGGAAAGGGATACGCAAGGTAAATAAATGCAGAAAAAGGGGAAGGAGGCTAGAAGAGCTAGGAAAGAAGGATGAGGTGGACTAGATGGGGGAAGAATAGAATATATGAGAAAGAGGGGAAAATGAAGTGCAGAGTGCCTTTTTGGAACATGACGAGCCTAGTAGGAAAGAATAGGGATTTTTTGGGAGAATTGCGAGATTGGAATGTAATGATGTTGATGAAGATGTGGATAAAGAGGAAGGCGTAGTAGGCGGTACGGAAGAGGTTGCCAAAAGGATATGAATGGAGTATGCAGAGGACGAAGAAGGAATGTCATGTTAGGTGGGCGTGAATCTGAGGGAAAGAAGGATTTACTCGGTGGCATATGCGGCTAATGTGGCGTGGGAGGATTTCTCTAATGTTGAAAATCGTCAAAAGAAAATATGAGAGAGAAGAGACTGGAGTTAAATACACAAAAAATATAAATTATGGTGTGCAAGAAAGGAGGAACGGTGGGACAATTCCAATGAACAGGTAAAGAATTTAAACTACCCGGAGTAGCAGGTGCAACCTACGATAAGCAGAGTTGAGAAACAAGAGGACCATCTGGCGAAAAGAGTGCGGACAGGCTCGTACACGCATACAGGCTTAGGACGTTGGTACATATATAGAACTTCTGTATAGAATATGTTGTAAATATTACAAATAGTATATGTGCGAGCATTGGTCGTTATTTATTTGCTGTACGATTGATGTAGATTATTATTAAGTTATTTTATTTTATTTTACTTTTAAGTTAGAATTAAGTTTGTGTAATCTATGGGCGGCAGTGTGAGTGAGTATGAGAAGAGGATCGCGTGGGATGGATTACGTATTTGTAAAGTTATGAGAGAGTGGGTTATACAGAAGCGGAGTCGAGCGAGGAAGTAGAAACTGGGAACCATGTAATCCCACGGGAACAATTTAAAAAAACTACTACTATTACTAATAAAAATTCATAAAAATTAATAAAAGTATATCTATTTCAAAATAACAATTAATATTGCTGTTACGACGTCCGTCGACGGCATCGGAAGTATAATATATCGAAGACGCATCGTAGGCTTTAGCGCGAGATGTAATTTTGTGAATTTGGAATTTTATTGTTCGCTTAACTGCCGCGAAAACGTTAGATACCCTTACGCCCTTGTGACAAGCACACGAGTTCAAGTTCGAGCGCACCCATTATAGAAAATTAGCGTTCTTGCGCTATTAAACTATAACGCGTATCGAAAAACTATCTTCACGCCATGCATCGAACAGCCACCAAGAATATAGTATATTACATATAGTTGTAATGTGCTACAGTTGATAGTTTATATTCGCGTGTTGTATTCTTTGTGCCTTGTACAACAGACTATACTAGCTACTAGCTCTACTTTCTTGCCCCGTCCGCAACAATTGTTACATATTCGTATATTAAAAATGTATTTTTAGTTAATAAAAATGTATCAAAGTTATAATAAAATTAAATTAATGAAAACGTATCAGTTTTTAATAATAATTAATTGTTGTTAAATATTTTCATTTTACAAATAAATTTTTATTTGTAAGGATATTCTAGTTAATTTTAGGAGTATAAGGATACATATTTTATGTTCTGCAAATATGCACATATACGTACGTTAGAAATTATATTCTTTAGAAAAATACAAAAGAATTAATTTTTATCACAGATTCACTTGAGAATATCCCTTAACAAAAAGTTATAACAATTTCGCTTTTATGATAAAATTCGGTTGCAGAAAATTGCAACCTATCTACAATATTTTGATGTTCTATAATGACTAATTAACGCAATTAGTTGCACCAAAAATTTCATAATTTTGTCTTCGCAACCCTATATCTAATCGCAGAATCATCTGAGGAAAAAGATGTGTATCTTGAACAGGTAGAAAAAGAGCTGTTTGCCGGTTTTAGAAGCGGAACACGGACAGGTGTGATTCCATAATTTTTGAACATAAATATTTATTGCACCAAATCACGATTACAATAAGCACATACGAATAAAATAATAAACTATATACAATACGATAGAGCACGGTAAAACGTATACAATGTTTAATTTCTCATAACTACTGTTTACACAATCTTGATGCAACCAGTCTTTACTTCAGAGCAGGACTCTTCACGTTAGGGCGGTTCGCTATAATCTAACGATCAAACAGTCTAACAATCTTGCTTGCCAATCAAAAAGATTGCCTTCAATTGCACAGCACGGTGTACGATCCGCAGGTGATCGTCGCAACAATATGTGTAGATTTCTAAGATTTAAAGTTGTGAAATTTGATTTTGGCCACGAATTGCCGCTTTCCGGAGCATTATGCAACATTTGGTATGATTTATAACAAAACTATTTTTGAGAAAGCTGTTTTTTATCCATTGCTGTAATTAGAGACTCAGGCATATATTTTTTCTTTAAAAGTTTTCTTGCCAGCTTCAATAACGCTTGCGACAGTCATAAATTTCGAGTGCTGAAATATGTCGCTTATCGAAGGTTTAGCGACATCTTACATCAAGTATCTCAGGCCAGAAAGAAATCCCATTACCTTCAGTATACTATCCTTTATCAAATGAAGAAATTGTAAGTGGCAAAACCGGAATCAGTTTTTGAGATGGATGTAACACACTGAAATTTACTTTGGGTATTATTAGAAGAAGATGATGACGAAATTCTTTTAGCACTTTTTATGAGAAAAAATAAATGTATAAAATTTGAGATAGAGGGATTTATGATATATATTAATAAGCAACCATTTGGCTGAATAATGAAAAACATATAAAGAGTTCTTTAGATTATATGATTCGCGGTCAAAATTAAATTTCACAAATTGAATTTAAAAACATTTTGTTCCTATGAAGTCACAACCTCCCAAAGCTTCGAAATCCACACATATTTCTTCTTTCAGATGATCCTGTGATTACATTAAGGTTATGAAGACAGAATGGTGTTATTTTAAATGAAACTAATTGTTTTAACTCGTAATTATTGTTAAAATAAGAATATTTAATGACAATTAATTGTTATTAAAAAATGTATAGGTTTTATTAATTGCTATTAATTTTTACTAACTGAAAATATATCTTTAGCATAAGAATATTTAATAACAAATAACTTCTAATAATTTTTATTGGATAAAAATTAGCTCTTAAAATAAAAGTATTTAATAAAAATTAATAGTTACTAATTCGGCTGTTATGGTCGGGTCGCAAAACAGCTTCCAAGCCAGTCAAATGCGTGCACCAGCACAATGCAATACTTGAAACTTGCTTGTCGAAGAATAGAAGCAGTTCTGTCCATGATATTAACGCTGCGGTATATGTGTCAACGCAAACATGGCATACATATATTGGAACTAGTGATGCTATGGATATCGCCCATGTGATTCGAGTTGTAACAAATGTAGCCGCGTATGGCGCGGGGGTACCGGAAGAAACCCGTCCTTAATTAAAGCCTTAATTAAAGCTTACCGTCATAGCGACGAATATTTTTTCCTCAATTCCGAAATTTCATAAGGCTGCCTTCTAAAATATTGTAACAAACTAAAAAGAAACACTGTTTGCAAAAATTTTATCATTGTCTTTAATTTTTGTGTCTAATAACTTCTAAATTCATAATAAAACTAGTAGATGTTATAATATAGACGCAATGGAAAGATTATCAATTCTTCACCGGTAGTGTGTATTTTACAAAACAATGAGTATAAGTATTTTCTTACACTATTAGAATATGTAATACCACCAGAAAAAGGCAGTATAATATACATACGTACATAGGCAGTTCAAACAAAAATAGAAATATATACATATATATATATTCAGTTTCATAGTTTTATACGTATGACAATAAATATGTCAACCCTATAATTCATTATTATAAAAGTATATCAGGTTTGCCGGCGAATCTGTGTTTAATATATATTTTTTTTACTATTAAATGATTCAATATTAGATACCTTAATATTACCCGAATTACATTTTCAAATATTATATCGTTTTCGTTCTTGTTCCAGTAAGGTTTTGTCACGTTATCGGAAGAAGGAAACATTACAAATAAAAGAGACCAAAAAATTTCTTTAGAAATCGTTTCATAAGTAAACAGATTAGGGATATGTGTGTTTCCAGGACGAGTTTTATTAATTCATTCGTATTATAGTTAACGATAATATCGTTAAGATATTAAAAATTTATTCCTGATTTAGTGTGCGAGATTTACTTTAATTATATTTCTCCATTTTCATTCTTTCACAATCAATTTTTACAACTTTGCCTTCACAAAGAGAAAACTATATTCATCAAATTATTTCTTGACGTCCATATCCATCACATGAGATTTTGATAAAGTTTTTCTTAAGACATGTCACTGAAAAGCATCCGTAAAAAAGATTTAAAAAATTTTTCACCTGCTCTACATAAACTTCAGCTTGTTATAACTTGCAGATCTATTGGGCTAATCCTTCTTTCCAATTTTGTTTATGTGTTTGTTAGATAAATAAGCCTGCTGGAAGAATCTGGCAAATAAAATGAAATAGCTGAGGTACATCAGCATAGCAAGTTTGATGTTCAAAGGCGTAACGTGACATTCAACTTGGGCACTGTGTACATAGTAGTAAGCTGACGCAGTTAAAATGCAACCCACAACCATTTGTGATAGCTGTAGCGTAGTAACAAACATAGCGACCCATTTTGGTATATTGAATCGCATTGCTTTCAGAGCATAATAGGAGTACATCCAGGCATGAACGAAAGAGTTTACCAAGCCAAACCACTTGCCATTTCCTGTGGCCTCTGCATAAGAGAACCATGTATAGAGAAGGACTGTCACGTGATGGTACCAATGTAGAAAGATCAATGGTTGCTTTCGTAACACAATGAAGGCTGTGTCGCCAAATTCTACTAGCTTCGATAGGGCAAAGGTCCATGACCAAAAACCGAAAACTGGATCTTGAGTAAGATGGCTGAAAAGAATATAATTACATTTCTATTATGATATAATATTTTGGAAATACTGTTATATGTTATGAACATGATATATAAATTGAAGTTATATAGTATGTTTCTTAATATCTGTTTTATGTTGCGTATTTTTCATATTACAAACAGTTTACTTTTGTGTTGGAAATGGCTGTATTTATTTCGAGTATAGTACAATAATAAAAAATGCAATTTTTTGTATTATAATATCAAAAATAAAAATCCCCATTTATCCATATTTTATACATTTCTTTGAAGTTTCTCAATTTTCCAGAGCATCGAACAACATTTTGCAATAAAAGTTAACAAAAAGACGCGAATTTCCAGTATTAAAGAAAATTTACAGACAAAATTAAATTACAGATTAAAACTGTTTAGCTGAATTCCTTGCTTGAGGACAATTGCTACGTTTAAACTATCCTTCTAAACGTAATAATTTCTGGGATATTCCGTGAAATATGTTTTCAATCTCAATTTTGCAGGATATTTTTACTCCTTCGACATAGATTTCCCCGTGTAAAGAAAATATGTGTCAAATATATTACGAATCCCTTGCTAGATACGAATGCTATCACAAGGCGGATTGAGCATGTACAGATAATTTTAGCATAAAATTAAATTCTGTATGCATTTACATTTAAAAAGTTTCGGGCTAATATTATTTAAAAAAAAAAAAACAGTTTTTAAGGTAAATGAAGTTTTATTGTATATTATTCAACGTATATCCCTTCCTTGTCACATTTTTCTGAATTGTTTCTACAGTATCCAGACACTTCCCTTTCCGTGGCATCGTCAACTTAGGAAACGGAAAAATAATCCCAGGCAGCCCATTAAACAACTGAAGGGCATTCTAGATATGTGACCGATGTAAATGAGGGCCACAGAGTCACAAGCGAAAATAATGTCGATCGCATTTTTTGATTCAAGAGGATAATTCGCTGTGAATTTGTGCCCCCCCCCCCTCCTCGCAGCCAGACTACAATTAGATCATTTTACATTAAAGTACTTGATCACCTTTAGAAAAGAAAGAGAAAGAAAAAAAATTTAGGCGAAACATATATCAATTACGAGAATGATTTCTCCTGTACCACAACTTTTTTGCTTGAAAATCGATCATGGCAAAGCTGAAGGTGATACTGAAAGGACAGCATTTTGACGATATAGAATCATTTCAGACGAATGCGACAGTTACTCTGAATATAATTTCAAAAAGACACTACATATATGATTTCCAACCTTTCGGTTGAATGACCAATCTGAAATTTATATAGAAAGGGAAGGAATATACGTTGAGTAATAATAAAATTTCATTTATCTTAAAAGTTGTATTTTTAATAACATTAGTTTCGTAACTTTTTGTGTGCACTGTATAAGTTGCTAAAAATGCCAAAATCAATTTTTTTGTTCAGGGTAAGTCAAAATTATCTGTTAGGATCATCACACCGTGATTCTATATTCTCGATTTAATGGTAGTTGACGTAAAAAAGTTACCGTAGTTTTGACCTTGATTTTGACCATAGACAAGTCGAGGTCAAAAGTCAATTTCTTTTATCACGGAGGTTAGCTTTGCGAAAGTACCAATGTCGCAAATCAACCGTTCTCTTGAAAAATGATAAAGTTCTATCGGCTACTACATTGGCTACATTATGTCTACATTTCATTCATATCACAGTTAGGGAGGAAATAAATAACGTGATATTGAGGAAAAAGAGAGTTATTATTACTTAGTACGTGAGATAGCGCATCATAAATACAACAAAGCCAACTTCATGATTTCGCATTATTCTAAAATTACTTAGTGCATGAGAAAATCTCTTCATACAGCAGTTACATGATGTCGAATAAAGCATCATTTGGTGTTATTAGCATTTTGCAGCAGAACACGTATAGTACACATGAAGATAAAATATGTTTTTCTTTTTACAAAATTAAATTTCTTTATACGTTGGTCGATACACCACGTTATTTACTATACGAAAATATTAACTTGCTTATGCCAAAAAGCGATTAGTTCAAGACATATTTTAATAAATTACACTTTCCAAACAAAGTGGCAAATGTAATGCATATCTCCTGTAATGCATCGATTAATGCATAAAGAAATGTGACTTTATTTTAAAGAAATGTAATTAACCTTCATGTGGTCTTTACGTGACTACTAGCAAAATAACAATATGAAATCGTACCCTCTTCTGCACCATTCATCTCTCGTTTGAAAGGCATTTTTCATGCTGTAATTTTAGAATAATGTGAAACCACGAAGTTAGTTGCTACCTTAAATTCCTGTTTCCTCATTAATATCACACTATTTACTTTCTACCTGCGAAATAAATATATTGTTAATAATGTCAGTAAGAGCTAGTAGAACAGCATCATTCTTCAAATGAACGATTAAAATGCGAACATGCTTATTTTGTAAGGTTGATCGTCGTGACGAGTAAAATAGGACACAAGCAAAAAATATTTGTCCTTTTGAGCATGAATTTCAGTCTAGGTCAATTTTGCGGCAACTTTCTTGCGTCAATCTTTGCTAAACCGAGAGAGTAGAATTTCGCTGTGCTGTTCATGACATATAATTATCATTGTCTTGAAATCTAGACCCACCTACATAATTTGCTACATTTTGCGTATGTAAATACGATCAAACACTAATAATTGCATCATTCTGGTATGAGAATTTAATATCGAAGATAAACTCAATCTAATGATGAATTAATAAATGCAAGTTACATTCTTTAAAACTTTTTTTATAAATTTATTTCATGCTTTGAATAAATGTTCAAAATTTAATTCTTATTTGGATAATGTTTCCAAATATGAAAATTTATATTTACATAATTTATATTTCATAGATAATATTTAATTAATAAATAATTTTCAAGTTATTACATATTCTGTTGAAAATATTTTAAGAAGTAGAATATAAAACTGATATTACCTAGGTATACAGATGCTGTGGTAAAATCCATGATGCCTTAATACATGAAACATACCCGGCATGCTTCTAAGAAACCCAAAAATGGAGTATATTGCAAGCAGTGCACTCCACAAAATAAGCATGCCTCTCAATTCGTATTTTGGCCTATTTGACATGTAATGTTTCCCGGCAAAAATTAGAGTGACATAGATACCACAGTAATAAAAACAGTTCGGAAACTGGTCCTTAAACCACATTTGAGTACCCCAGAAATCGAAGTTCTTTTCGAAGTCGAAGACATACGAGTAATTTGGTATAGTGAGCGGCGTATGACCCAGGTCGTTCATGTTGGAATATTTTTTCTACTTGCTGATTATCAAAAGCTTAGGAAGAAGACACAGTCTTCGTCTTTGTTGCCAATTTACTGAAAAGAAAGAAAAATAATTACTGACATTGCTTTTTCAAATGTAGGAAATAAAAATATTCTCAAAAAAATATGCGCAAGATAATATACAATTTTAACAGAGTAAATGATTAATTATTATAACAACAGCACCGAAATATTATTGTACGTTCGAAAAAATTATTGTATATCACTGAGAATATATAAGTACCGAAATAATTGCAGCTAATACGATTATAGTGCTGTGCCTTAATGTATGTATATGCATATATGTATTATCGTGGGAAGATTATATAAGAAAGACCCGACGAAATATATACAATGTTGCGAGAAAACGTGTTCGATCGACAGGCCGAAAGGATCGAGAAACTTCAATGGGCCTAATGGATCATCAACGTATCCTCAGTCCTTCAGTTAAAATCTTTAAAGTGTTGAATACTCGGGGCCTATGCGGCCCGTACGGGCGGAGCACGGCTAGCGCTGACGATCGCTGTGGACGGAATACTTTTTCGCTAGATTGAACTCTGTTGATTGACTATTCAAAGCGCAAATCGTAATAAGTTATAGTAATTTTTTTGCACGAGATCAAATGATTCAAGAACGTTATTTTTTAGTATTAATTATTTATTATAAACATTGAAATGTACAATAAACTAGAATTTGGGTAGTAAACTAGAAAACAATAAACTAGAAAACTAAATTAGTAAATAATTATAACAAGTTAATAATTCAGTTGTGCGTGAAAAATTTCAAAACAATTATCGATACATAATCCGACATCGCATTTTCTACATTCGTATCCCGTGTCGCTCCTACTCTTACTTTCACACAAACAACACATTTTCTTCTTGATAATTGTGTTGTGCCGGCACGATTAGGGCATTTTGACGGAAAATGCCTATCAATTAAACGAAACGGTAAATCCTCAGACTTTCTCTTTCCTCCTCTTACCATGCTTCTACGTTGGAAATACTTTCGTAAAATGTATCTTATCAATGCTAAATGAAATTCACTAAATTTTTGTTTCGAAGCAATAGATTTTTGATATAAAATATATGCATTATATATAGCTAAATCTAACAAGTGGAAAAATAATTTTTTGTACCACTTCATAGTTTTCCTTAGGGAATTAAGTCTACTCAAAATCATATCAACCCTATCTACAGCACCCATGTTGGAATTATAGTCGGCAATACATGATGCTTTCTTCTTATATAATCAAGTACGATAATCCCTTTTCTCAGATTCAATCGATGCAGCTGCATGTGCAGAAAGACAACATCCAAACCTCCTTTTTATCATGCCATTTCATTGCCAATAAAATGCCAGTCGATCGGTAGCACGTTTCTCCACTCTTCAACTTTTCTTCCATGTGGGGCATATTTCTCCTATTTTTACGAACGGTTCCAAATGCGTTGGTTTTGTTTTCGTATAATAAGGTATACAAACGTGGTCTCGTGTATCAATTATCCGTAATTAGTGTATAGCCCTTTCCAAGATATGGCTGAAGCAGCGTCATCACAAAATCTCCAGAGATTCCAATGGCTGTGTTACTTCCACTAATGTTTGTTCTTTGTCCAGTATAAATTACGAAGTCCAATACATAATTAGTTTTACAGTCACTAAGGAGAAATAATTTAATGCCGAACCTACTTCGCTTGGATGGTATAAACTGTTGAAAATAACATCTGCCCTTNGTACAGCAAAAGACTTTCGTCGACGCATAGATTTTCGTAAGGTGCAAATGACTGCGAAAAGGAAACCTTTAATTTACCGATTACTGGTCGTATTTTTGCTAAAGGATCGTCACTTGCTGTATTATTATCGTTAAAGTGCAACATTTGTGATAATACCATGTATCGATCTCGTGTCATTATTTTGCGAAAAATATTGTTTTTCAACAGTACGTCCGTAGACCAGTATTCTTTCAAAGACAGTTTCTTCGAACGCGGCATTACCATTGAAATGCATTTATATTTATCTCACACAAACGTAGTAGTATTACTTCTGCGTAGGTGTTCGGAAAAATTGACAAACGCATATATGCGTCCTTAGTCCACACCGACAGCTTTCGTCAGACGCATATATGCGTCCATAGCACTCTAAGGGTTAAATAGTTACTTGGATGAAAGCGTACGTGACCATGATCGCGGGCGGTTACGGAACGCGTGCGTGGTGGAGGTATGAAAAGAAGACAAAGGGTGCTTGAGGGAGAAATCATCGGAAATCCTAATTCTAGTAATTCTAATGATCATTCTATATATGTCTCCATGTTTGTATGTTTGTGCCCCTACAGCTTAAACACAACTTAACCGATTGTGGTTTCAAATTCGATTTACAGGTCTCAAGAGATTCGTACCTGTCACGGAAGTATTGTAGGTTATACAGCACATTGACGAAAACAAAATGACAGGCGATATTTCTGATCTCCGGGAGGGAAAGTGTTTATTTTCTTTTTCATTATAACAGATTCACCCATAGGTTTTCGAAGGTATCAAAAAGGTTTAAATAAAATAAATATTAAAATAGAATGATATCCGACTATGCAAAATTAAAAAAATGATAAAAGAAAAGACAAGATGTATGTGTTTCACTCAGGTATATGAAGCACACATTGAAATATGTTTGAAAAATATTGTGACAATTTTTAATTAGAGCTAATGCCCGACTACGGCATTTCTAAATGTTACTTATTTGCAAATTTGGTAACTATATCAATTATCTAAAAATATCTGAATGCCTACCTTATATTTCTGAGAAAGAGCATGCATCCCGTTTTTTTATTTCTTTTATTTTTGCATAGTCAGGTATCAAAAATATATAGTAACTCGCGAAAGTATTTAAACGCCTTTCAAAACAGAATAATTTTTTTTAAACTGGGCCAAATGATTTGAATTTTTTGAGAGATCAGAAGGATTAGTTAACTGAAGACTTGCAAAAAAGTTATGAATAAATTGCAGTTGTTGGGAATCGGAAAGAGGATGGTAAATGAAATTTGTTGCAATTTTTTTATCTGGCTCTGTAATGAAAATTAAGCAACAAATTTAGAAGAATTATATCATTTATATACGTACTGAAAATTTAATCGAAATCAGTTGGTGCAAAAACAGTAACAGTCATCGAAAGATGAACAAAAATGTAGATTTATCACAGTTGTAGGCCGAAAAAATCTCGTTAAAAAAAGTCGTAGAAAACTACGTTTTGCATCGTGTTTAATCGTTTGTAGCAACATTAATCAACTTCGATGAATTTTTCGACAAATGACACAACTTTTTAGAAGATGTTGTTTAAATTTCCATTACAAGCCCAGATAAAAAATTTGTAAAAAGTGTTTTTTACTTTTTTCTCCACAATTCTGATCGATTACATTCTTTTTCAACATTTCTGTCACCTAATGAACTAACCTCTCAAAAAAATTCAAATCATTTGGTTCACTTTTAAAAAAGTTATTCTATTTTTAAGGGTGTTCGAACACTTTCGTAAGCCACTCTGTATATTTTATTCTCATTAGTTGATTTTATCTTGATACGTGCACTACGTTCGAGCGATGTGCGATCATTTCTTTTCAGTTTTGTGGATAAATTGTTTCTTAATAAATTAAATTCTATCCATCCCTGTCAGATATTAATCGTAGAGAATAATTTTTACAAATCAAGAATTTGCATCAAAATTAAATAACAAATAAGTATCATGAAATAACGAATAATTTATTTCCTAAAATGGAAAATAAATCTCTAGCAAAAAACGAATAAATTTAATGTTTGTACAAAATATTTATTACTATTTAAAAAATAAATTGATTTTCAAATTACCTTAAAATTTAATTTTAAAATCATATTATGTTTCATTCGAAAGAATAACACACAGGAGAATCTACAATATCAATATTCCTGTGATACGGATACAAGGGACTAGTTTTAGCCAGTTCTAGCCTTCTCAGTCGTCAATTCCTGATGAAATTTTCAATATTGAATATATTAAATTAATAACGTTTGACAGGTTCTCTGAATGACAACAATTCAGAAACTATTGGATAAGATTACATAAGTTCGGAGAACAAAAGTTTTATGATTTCGGATATTTAATTACAATCGTCACAATTTTCCTCACCAATAGATGAAAACTTTTGTAACTATATCAAACTTATATTGTTTCAAATTTTTAATGAAAAGCTTACTTTTGGCTTCAATAAATCTTTACTAGTCAAAAAATTTAACATATATATATGTATATACACATAAGTAGTTGTAGAATTATGAGCAATGTCAACACCTTTTCTTACTATAAGTAAACGTTACAGTAGAGCAAGTCATTGTGATTTGGACCAGCTGATATCATAGTAAGCCATTTTACATCTAAATGATTGATAGTTAAAACAGCAGGATTGCCTATTCTAATATCGAGTGGACAGATATTCACTTTATGTATGGTCGAGTGTCTGTATTGTTACAGAAGGAAATCATTTTGAAACTTCATCGATTTTGATGTAGTCTTGTGATATATGAAATATGAAATATATTGCCAATGTCAACATTCATACACAACATGTATTTATTATGGGGTTAACTTACAATTTGATTTCAATTAAATTTGGGTTATATTTGGATTTACTAATAAATAGGGTAATGGTAATTTATAATTATCAGGTTCATTACTTCATTTTATTATTGATACTATATAACTGGAGATATTTCAATCATTATGTTAAAAATACAATAATTTGGTTGTCACAGCTATACCGCCGATAAAATAAAACTTCTACTATGTAACTAATGTAATGTTAGTTTCGAATTTCGTGATCGGAAATATTGGTTTAAATACGTTGTACGTTCTGCGTATGAGTACCACTGTCTGAATCAACAAAGATCATTCTATGTTTCATCACCAGATGTCTGTAATGATGGCAAACAAAGAGCTGGAATTTCGGTCGGGAATTGGTAAAATAAATACTTGCACATTTGAGTGTTGAATTCCTTCAAAAATCCATTGCCCATTCATCCCCTTCGACAATTTTGCTATTACCTTTCATATGCACAAAGTATTTTTCTACCCATAAAGCAAACTATTCACTACAAAAGTTCGCCCAATCGGTAAATGTATTTGAGGCAAAACATAATACGTTTATTATGATTTTTGTGGAGGTGGTCGCAGCATTATTTTGTATTGGAAAATGTGTATTATGGAACAATTGGAAGATGTATATTATGAAACTAAGTATCCTTATAAGTATTAATTTTTAGATAACACTTGTCTTTATGTTTTCTATTTCGACTTTTGGTATAATATGTATTATAACATCTAAACATTAACTTTTCTCGATCAAATTTCACTTCATTATTGCATTTAATACAATTCACGATGTCATGAATTATTTTTCGGCAAATCAAAAAATCTACCAATTTTTCATAGTTGCTATTTTATGTATATCTCAGAATTCATATAACTTCATGGCAAGGCGATCGGTGAGCAATAAAATGAGTTTGGTCTTGATACAATATCGAATTTTGTTTGAAACCAATGAGGAAAATGAAGAGGAATACCTGTGTTTACATTGTCGTGGTCAAATTAAATGATTTAACCCAAACCTAACCCAAACATGGTCTGCAAAATACGATATATATTATGTATGTAGTATTGAAAATAGTTTTGTGTATATCTCCGAAACTAAGACCAAACAGGTTATATATATTGGGCAAAATTACTCAGCATGTTAATCTTGACAGTATATTTCAAGGTCACTAAAATCTGAACAATTACAGAATAGTACACCTGTTCATTAAACAAAATTCATAAGAAAATATAAAAGCCTAGCGTATAGAATTTACAAGTATCTTTTTATAAGTATATATAAGTAGAATTTATAATATATGAATTATAATTCAGTTCATTTTTTGTATTATTATTGAAGAAAAGTTATTTGTTACAAATTATTATATATTATTATTATTGTTATATTATACTATTTGTGTACAAATTATTGTAAGTGAATAGAAACAGAATAGAAACATAATTATAATGATAATTAAATTCTCATACAGAATAAAAGCCATCTGGATTTGTACATTTTTTATCTGTACATTTCTGCTGGCTTTGATTTCGCAGAAAACCGGTTCTATTGCTGCAAACCTGAGTTTATTTTCTTTGAAATGAAGATAAAGAAATAAAGAATAACAATTTCAAATAATAAATCGTTTCAATTATTTAATTATTTTTATCATAGAGATGACATAGAGAAAATGATGTTATTTTATATCAAAATAAAGTAAATTATTTTCAACTGAATCAATTATTTTAATCTACTTCCTGAAATCAAATAACATACGAATGAGATTTTTAAAATTAATTAAAGTCTTAGATATTATGTTAAATATTACATAACTTGTAATCAAATAAAACATGTTAATTGAATAGATATTTTTCAAATATTTCATTCAAATAATGCCAAAACCTTAACCCAACAATACACACCATTAATTCAATAAAATGCTGCACATTTCTATTTTTTAACGTATTTTTAAGATTTGAATCCCATAGTTCATAAGAAAATGATTTATACGATATAATGCAAACACATTAAATCTTTGCTATGGCAATACTGAGCGATTAATCAATGAACCATTTATGTGAACGAATTAGATCATTTTCAAATTTTTGTAAGATGATAAAGGTGGTCGTTATTTCTAATATTGACATAATATATTGTAGTTCGAAACTATTTGAGAGATTAATAAATTACAAAATACGAAGTAAAAATAAAAGATTATTTCGCGTTACAACTTAAGAATGAAATAATTCCAAGAAAAATGATGTACCTATTCAAGCAAATTAGAGTGCATAGTTATTCCAAGATATCTTCTATTGTTGTACAATCTCGTTTCAAAATAGTCTAGCCAGACTTATATTTGGGAGCAACATTGTAATTAAATTAAAAATTGCTCGTTTCTAATTTTCAATATACTTCTGATATTTGAATCTGAGATAAGATATTTAATGAAGGAAAAAATTTAATGAGCTTCACATAGTCGGGGCCAATTAAACATGGAAATAGATTTTATCCGTGGTAGTTTTGAATAACTAACTAATAAACCATTTTTAGATACGCAGATGAATACATCAGATCATTTTGAGGTTGTATTACTTTATAAGATCGTAAAAAAGGTTGGTAAAAATGTTGCATCTTGAATGAAAAATTAAGCAAAAATCTAATTTGATATTTCATACATTAAAACGATTAATAAATATTTAGTCTCTTTCCTTCCCTTTTTTTCATCGTTCAATAGCAAATATTCTGTCATAAATCTTGAAGTTTTCAAAGGGATGTCATGCGATGGTGACAAACCACCGTTTATTAATTAAATTTTAAACCTGATTGTCCGAACCGCACCGTCCCTTCCTCTATAGTAAAAGACTTACAGCTGAGAGCGTGATTCAAGAAAGGGCGGTAATCTTAAAACCTTTAACACACAAAGAAATCGATCTGGTTTCCAAACATTATAATACAAAGTTCTAAGATTTCGCTGCAGCATAAGGTATCGACAAGTAAAGATAAAATTTACGCAAAGGTAATAATACACAATTTAGACAATTCGAAGTTCTTATGATTATTGTAGATATAGTCCTACATTTAACATAATCGACTAACCAATTTATCAATTATCCTTTTCACTTCCGGAACTAATTTAATTATAAATGATTCTAGAACCCAAGAGCTTGGATCGAATAACGTTAATACATTTATTAACAATTCGAGAGAATGTTGGTCCGAACTTTTCCATCTCATATTTACTTTGCAAAAAAATTGTGAATCATTAATTTTCTTGTCAAAAAATAAAATACTTGAATGTTACTACTTACAGTTCAACGCGATTTTACTTCTTTGAAACGATGAAACACTTTGGAGTCCAGTTTTTATTTCTACGGAAATATTTCCCCGATCCAAGTACCTCTGCACTTCCTCTTCGTACGTGTGTAATTCAGCAATGAGAAATGGTATACTTGGATAATGAACATTTGCAACTGACGTAGAGCGTCTAATATCCCACTCCTGACACTATATTATTACGTATGGATAGAATAGAATTAATGTAGACACATGTACCTTGGATTGAGCTATTTTTACCGATTTAACTTACATTTATGCAATACATACGATTCCAGATGATGACGCACATTGAAGGTTGTATCGCAACTTTTTTTTAAATAAGTATCGATTGAGAGCAAAGTGTGAGGGGTCAGAATTTCAACCTTAAATAAAAGTTAAGGAGCCGAATACTTGTATTGTGGTCGGTCTGCCAACTATCCTCTTCATTTCAAGTATTAAGTTATTTGAAGAATTGAGAACATATCCGAAAAATTTAATACGATTTATCTTTACGCTGCATCGCAACAAAAGCATACGTTGTTATGTATTTATTTATTTGCATGTTTAAATATGGGTTAATATTAAATATTGGTTAAATATAGATTTATAGACTTGAATAGAGATCTCTATCACACGTGTAATTAAATTTCTAGCTTAGTCGACGCATTTTCATACCATTTATTCTCCTCGAACTCACCTCTTGCAAACTTTCATATTATCTTTGGCAAATGATAACAAATATTTCGGTTTCCAATCACCAAAGCGTGAGAAATAACATTTTCTAATTTCTTAATTTGTTGTGATGGAATTACTTCAATAAAAGTGACATTTGAAAAGGTTTGGATGTACACAGATAATGCATGATCGTTCCAACAGCAGCTTGTTTCTGGTTTACTTGCGCTCAATGTTACACACTTTGGAGAGAAAGTAAGAAATAAAATGAGGAAGAAAGAAAGACACGAACAAACTGAGGAAAGATATAAATAATAGTCAACAATTCTTAGAGTGATTTCTAAAGTGGACTTCCCTCAATAGTAGATGCGTATTTAATATGATTAATATTTTGCCTAGGAAGAATCGCTCGCCAGAGCGGAGTTTGTAACTTAGATTATTCAAAGCTACGTGATTTGAAATTTGTATAAAAATATTTACATATTTATTTTGCTGAAAAAGATTCAGAATCTCGATTTGTAATATTTAGATTAGATTTTCGGAAAACATCCGTAATTTTCCTGTTGTAAAGTCAAACACCTTGATATCAATATATACAATTCAGCGCCATTCTTTTCCTTCAAGACATCATGTGTGAAATTTCATCCTATCATATAGGATGCTTTTGAAATAGCTGACCAAAGATTAGTGTCGTATTCTATCATTTCTCAAGATGAAAAAGTGTCACATAGGCCGGAAAACTTCTTCTTACGGAAATAAAAATATTTTTTTTGTGACGGGCTATTTTAAGAATGCTTGAAACTTATTTAAAGAAATTGTTAAAAGTGGATTCCTTTTGCAACATACAGGCACTTGTTCATACACGAAGTAAAATCTGTCCACACGAAATTATAACAAGCTATCTTGCTATCTATATTAATTATCAAACGTTTCTTTCTTATCAAAAGACTCTTTACAGATTGCTAATCAGTCACGGGCGACCACTAGATTGAAGAAAGCATAAAAAGATTTCTTTATTTTAGAGATGATAAAATCAAATGCAATTTCAATATTCAATAAAAGACATTGCAATAGTTACTGCAATTATTTGTTATTTTATTTTATTTCTTATTCTCTACTGTCGGATAAAATTAGCATTTATACTATCCTGATGCCGATGTAGATGATAATGGCGTGGTGTATTCAGCACTTTCAACAATCACTTCTAAAATTGTTTGCTTTAATTTACATCACAAATTTGCTTTTTATAATCATTCTTCTAAAAACGGTTTTATTAAGGAAAATCCTAATATATCTTCTTGATCGTCATTTACACTATATTCATCGTTACTTACTTCGCTCATTCCTAACATCATATTTTTTTCTAAATTTTCTCTATTTAGATACACCATATTGCCAAAGCATTTCTGATAAACAAAAGCAGTGGATATAAGTAACAAAATTAATAAATGTATTTTCTCATTTCCTAAAAGCACTTCTACGGAACTTACAACTCTAAGTTTCAAAAATGTATTAAAACTTAGTTATGCCTAAGCTTTAGAAAAGTTTACACATAAAGCATTATAAATCAAATATCGTGACAAGCTAAATGGTTATCTAACCATTACATTATATGTATGGTTGCGTATGCAAGGTGAATCTACTAACTTGGTCAAACATAACTCTGTTTCTATAGCAGGTAAGAATGAATTGTATAGGAAATTTTGCATTGTTTATCAAGTTCTATTATTGTGCAGTGCAATTTCTTCAGAAGTTCATCGATGCAATTGCAAAGTACAATTACACCTCCCTTTTAAACGGGGTCCTAAAACTTTTTTACATCGATTGACTCCGTGTGTTATTCTAAACAAAAAAATATTAAGATGCAATTTCAAAAATATTAATATTTCGTAAGATATTTCAGAAATTAAAGTTCTTCTGGCTATAAACAAAATCCAAGTCGTATATGGCAACGATACATATAAAAACATAAACTCACGAATGACTGCGAAATCGTGCCCATATCAGAAACCTTGCTTAAACTAATTGTTAACGTTTTAACAACGATAATAAAGATTGATAAATAAGGAAAAATTTTTCTTTATTGCTTCAGTCATTTCGATATTGACTTTAGGAACCCCATGATAAAAAAGAGATTATTTTGTAGCTAAAATTTCAAGGGATATGATTGCATATTATTAAAAAAACATCTAACTAAAAAATTGATAAAATAACAATTTGTTCATATTTTCAGCTCAAAATTAATCTTTCAATTTTAAAGAAAAATTATTGAAACATGTAAAACCCTAATTAAAATCTGTAGAAAAAGTGAACTCAATTCGATAAGTAGTTTCTGGAATAAAAATTCATACGTAGTTGCAGTTATGACTCGTTTTCGAGGAACTCGCAGAATAATATGTAACAAGATTCTGTTTTCGCAGTGTGTGTAATTAACAGTTCGTACGCCGTGTAGGCTTTCAGTGTATTGTTAGAGTAAACTGAAAGTTTATTGATGAAATAACTGAAGTGACTTAAGATTCGAACCTGAGATAACGTTGAACCTTATACATCGTGTCCATCAATAGGATGCTCATGCAATCTGATTAATCTTCTACCTGATTAATTCCGCAAAGTATCGTTCATTTGTTTTTCTATTAGTAATATCTTGTCTATGAAACATGATTTTTAACGAAAATTGTTTTAGAAAAATAGATGAAGTCAGCTCCATACATTCAGATTATATATAAAAGAGCTACTAAAAAAAGAAAAAAGTAAATAAGATGTATTGGGCTCGCCCAATTAATAGTATCCAAGAAAAGAAGGATAATATTTCCAAATACTATCTGAACAATGCGATTTTAGTAAATTCTTTATTGTCAAATTGTTACTCTACATACTGAATAATTTTATGCGGTACTGCGATGAGTAAATTGCGGAAATTTGATGATACAAACATTCACACAATTCATAGAATATGCAAAAGTACAGAAAATAACCAAAATAAAGTATTTATTCTAATATTTGTTAGATGAAACCAATTTTTACCTAAATTCCGTTTTTTTAATCATGTTCGAAAAATATAAAAATGCATAAAAATCCGCAATCTAGCAACGAACGAACTAAATGACAGTGCAGTTGCCGTGTGAATACCAGTGCGTTCTTTCTATGTTTTTTAAATTATATGGGTGCAAAAATATCATCGACGGCTGACCAACCGAGAATGCCGAAGATCAATATCGCGATATTGTATTTTATAACAATCGCAGTCTGAACGTTTCCATAGATGAAAATGACCAATCGACGTCTATATATCGCCACATGAAGCAACTCTAAAAACATGTATGAATTACAAGAAATAAAACAGGCAACAAGGACATATTATCGTAGCTACTATACAATAATTCTGCATAGTTACAGAATTATGGTGAAAATATTTTCAATAATTAGCTATACTACGTCTATCATGCTTAATTTAAAAAAGAAAGGAAATTGACATCTGCAAGCTTCAAAAGAAACGATTTGCTAATGAAGACTTATAACAACTAATATTTATCCCGTTACAGGTGGAAAAATTGCAACATAGGGTGTAATAATAATAGATAATTATAATATATTTTTGGCGATTCAGAACAGCAATGTTACGGATTAAGTCAATAACGATGGTCTTGATCTAAATAATTTATTACGACTAGAATTAGCCGAAGCACTAGGACCGATATTCTGTACTACTAGAACCGATAAACTGAGCGAGTAGATGTCTACTTTCGCAATTGATATAAATAGTGGGGTACTGACGTATTTATTGTTAATGTATTACGTTAATCAAGATACGTGACTTTGTCTCCGGATACGGTGACCTTATTTCTTTTCTAGTGAACACACATATAGATCTCCATGTATAGGTTGCACATAATATTTCATTTATTGCAACGAAAACAATGCTATGTATGCTCCTATATTAGGGAAGAGTTTCTTGAAACGCGTCACAGCCTCGAAACCCTGCAAAGCTTGAAGTTTCGAGTTTCGAGAATTCAAAACTCTCAAACCCTAAATAAGAAAAAGTATAAAATAAATAAAGAATCGTTCGCAGCGTGACCAGAAGATTTACTTCTTTTGCTCGCTACTAACATCTTTAAGTTCTGGAATGATAATGCAAAGTATTCAAATTTTTAAAAAGTATTAAAAAAATGATATTCCTTGAAACACTTTAAAAATGTTAATATTCTTGAACAAGAATATGTATTAGATATTTTTGTATACTGTTATGTTTTTGTCTGTGTTTTTCTTTAATAAAGATTTATGCAAAGATATTGGCCTCAGTTCTTAAAGCAAGATAATCTCCTTACAAAACAAAATTAGCACTTCAAATTTTGAATTTCGTAAGTTTTGTAAGTTTCGAGAATTGAAAACTTAGGATCGAATCCACCTCTAGTTTATGTCATAATTTCATTAGATGATTAACATTTCCTTCATATTTACATACATATATCATTGACATATTAACATACATTAGCATTATTCATGCAGAAGTGCCTTTCAAAATACGACATTAAGCGACATTGATACCATTGATGTTATGTAACATAAGAAACGCTTTCTTCTGACCTTTTCTTTTTTTTTTCTTTTTTGCACGTAAAGAAATGGACACTCCGCTGCTGCTAATAATTGGCAACAGCAGAATAGTGTCGGACTCTTACCGACTAAAACTCCACGATGACCATCCTACGCGTATGACAGGAGTGCTCCAGGAACCTTAATTATCTTTCTGTTGCACTTCCCTCCCGTGTCCTCTTGTTCGAGCCAGTCCTAAAAATTCCCTGACTATTGAATTTGGCGCTAGGGGGGTGGGGTCATTGCCCCTACGCTTTCTTCTGACCTGTAATATTCATTACGCGATTCTCATAGTGTCTCGTCCCAAACACTATTCGGAACACTATTTTGGAAAAGAACTGTACTATCATATTAAATTTTTGAAACACCCGTTTTTCAGATTTCGTGATAAATGTATTAAGCTGGCTAACAATCAATTTATCATTTTAGTTCAGATTAATAAAATTTTCTGAGCAACTTTCAAGCAACTTGATATCATATTACCTCTGTAAATTTACTACATATTTACGTAATTCAACCACTTATTTGCCAAATCGGTTAATTCTACGAAAGAAAAAGTAGAGAAAATTGATGAAACTATATAAGATAAAAAGTATATCCACTTCAACATGCACTACGATTAACAGGTGTCATAATAATCAAAGTTCAAGAATCAATTGCATAAGTAATCTAGATATAGCGAACATGTATTTACACGGACACGGCAACACCGATTGATACCGCTACCTCATTGTCCTAAAAATAAGTAAAGTAGCCGTCCCGTCAAAACATTTGTAGTTTTCTGCCCAACTGTTATGACTTCGCTATATCGTGATCCATACTATTCTTTGGTCTGCCATGTAGAACTGTTTAATACTTTTTGTGTTAAGAACGCTAAATGCAATAGCGAAGCCTTTCCGTATAAAGTCGATATATAATTATTTACGTGATACACTTTTTCCGACAAGAAATTCATGTGTTTTTTTATCACTTTGATTTAGAATTTGCCGATATTTATCATATACGAAAAAGTATTCAGCCAATAATCATATCGCGCTGATGACGCAAAATAATAATTAGGCTATCGTTATAGTAGACGCAAATTCACGCAATGACGCCAACCATGCGTGAAATTATCTTCAGAAAAGGTGTCCATCCTTGTAAGCAAATATTAAGGTAGCTGCTGATTTCATACGAAACATGACGATTTATTTACATGATGAAAAAGGCGAGTAATGAATCAGTATTCTATATTCATGTAAAATTAATCTAATATATGTATGTGCATCCCGCTGTTTAGGGTGACCTACTTTCGTTCGTGTAAAGTGATTTACTCGCATTTCATCTTATTTTAGCTTCAAGAGAACTTTCAGTTCTCAAAAACGTTTTACATCTGTAGCCAAACAACCTGTATAGCATTAATAAAACTGTAACACTCTGTCCTTATAGAATGGTTGAGTTACGATCTATGGTTCCTTTAAACCTTTTGTTCCCTATGATGGGTACAACACGATGCGATAGAAAAATTTGATCTCGAATTTCAAGGTGCAAACAAATTTTTCACGGACTTGTTTTTACAAATCGCCACCGATTCAATGATGGTATCGCATTATAATGGTTTCTACACTTACTTTTTTCTATCCTACATATAAGAAAAATTATTAAAACTATTTGCAAGAATTGCAGCGGTGTAATAAATTATAATAATTATATTATTAATTATATTATTATTATTCATTTATTGGCTGCAATCTTTTAACATGAATTCTATTTAAAAATTTGATTAAAATAAAGATCGAAAATTTTAATAGATATATAAAAGAATAGAGATTAATTTCATTGTACGAAATTGATGTATTATTCTTATTAATAATCCTTAAAAATTTTAATAATTTTCCAATGACTTCAAAGTATATGTAGCGCGACAATACCCCTCAAAAGTAAGATACACGAAACTCGAAAGCCATATTCTTCGCACATATCTTAGATTCTCCCTCTAGAAAGAAATTTCTTGACTACTTGTACATTCTACGCGCACATACTAATAAACAATTCAGAAATGGACAGAACAGCAATTTTACATTATAATATGCCACATTTTGCACGCCGTAATTAGCAATATTAAATATTTCAAAATACTTATATTTGAATTTCTTTTTACAAAAAGGTTTTTCTTGACATTATACACAGCCTATTAGTTTTTTTAAAACTTTTTAAGAACGGTCCTTCTGTGATTAATCAAAAAGTCAGTATGCAGCGACTTATTATAGACATTACGTGTTAAAACTATTATATTTAAAGATGAATATTTCTATTTCAATTGGGCTAGACTGTTTAAAAATTGAACCATGTATAAATAATATATCAAATAACGTATCGTCAATATTTCAAAGGAATTTTAAACAAATCAATCTACACTGGCAAATACCTTAATGTTTTAATACTTACGGATGTAGATGTATATGCAGGAATAATCAAACAAATGAATTCTTACGTACGTGATTACGTAATACTTGATTAATCGAGTCCGGCTTTTGCTCGTGTTTGCGTAAGCTGCTGTAATCGTTATTAATAGAAATCATTAGAGATTACATTATAAATTCATTGAAGTAAATCATAATTCGTCGACTTCATTTTGTTAAATTTTAATGGCTTGTTTCTTGCTTATCCTCTGATAGAATGTTTTATGACGAATACAATGATCTACAGTACATACACTAAGGAAAGACATTTTCATTAACATTTGTTAAGGATTTATAAATAACGGAATATAAACTTTAATATTGTTATGTCTCGCGCTCCACACGAGTCATAACATGAGATAGAAAGGAACACGCCATGACTCGCAAATAGCGTGAGCTACAATTTTAGACAAATGGAATTAAAAACAGAAAACTTAAGAGAAATAAAAAATACGGCGCGTACAAACACTTTAATATCACAATAAAACAACAAACGTATGAACACACAATTATAATATTGTTAAAACCTGACCGAAGAATATCGAAATCGGAACAAGAAACAATGAGACGTCCGTTGGCACGCGCCGCCTGGCGCACGCTCTCCCCACCTAGTAACTGTCACGCGCCAAAGAATCAAAGATCGGCATCAGCAAAAGGTAACATCAGGTCAAGGAAAGTACGACTGGCGGAAATTAAAATGCTAAGAGGAACGCAACAGCAAGAACTTCAAAAAGGAAAAGTTCCAAAACAGTTGCTCGGAAACCATATCAGCGAAGAAAGGAAATTTTAATGCTTTTTGGAAGGACACCAGCAAAAATGAAGATTGCGTCGTCTACGGAAATAATCACGTGCCGAAACTCCGCGTATCTATGGAATAAATCGTCACGTAACAATTATTCCATGACATTTTTTAGTATAAACAAGCGTAGCCACTTAAAGTTTTTAGTCAGAGTTCAAAATCAAGTTTAGTTTAAGTTAAAGTTAAGAGAAGTTAGAGTTCAAGTTATCAAGTTGTCAAGCAGTTCAAGAGTTCAAGTTATCAAGTTGTCAAGCAGTTCAAGAGTTCAAGTTATCAAGTTGTCAAGCAGTTCAAGAGTTCAAGTTGTCAAGAAGTAGTTATCAAGCAGTTCAAGCAGTCAAGAATTAACAGTCGAGAGTTTGCAGTTTTAAGTTTTAAATTTTGTTAAGTTCTTCTGAGTTGAGAGTTTTCAGATATCAGTCAGTCTACAGGATGATCCAGGTACTCATGGCACACGGCGTGTTGGGGGAGTATCTGAGGAAAATCGGACGGGAGACGACGGACATCTGTCACCACTGCAGGGAGGGCAGGGACACGGCGCACCATACGCTGCAGTCTTGTCCGGCGTGGGAGCTGCCCCGCTACACCCTGCGGCACGTCATAGGCGAGAGGCTGACCCCCTCGGCGATCATAGCAGCGATACTGAGCGGGCCACAGGAATATGATGCTGTCCGCCTCTTCTGCGAGCGAGTTATGCTCGCAAAGGAGCAAGCAGAAAGGGAGAGAAAGAGAAAGTCCCACCATTGTAGGATAACGCGATGGAGGAGGATGGCAGTCGGGCGGCCTAGAGCCGCTTCATCGCCGCCACAACGGATCGCGACTAGAAGGAGGGACGGCGCCAGGGGCAATGCCTCTCCCCCCCCCCCCCCCCCAAGCGCCAAATTCAACAGTCAGGGAATCTATAGGACTGGCTCGAACGAGAGGACGCGGGAGGGGGTGCAACAGAAAAATAATTCACCGAGATTCCTGGAGCACCCCTGTCATACGCGTAGGATGGCCAACGTGGAGTTTTAGTCGGTAAGAGTCCGACACTACTCTGCTGCTGCCGTTATTAGCGGCGGCGGAGTATTCATGAGGATTTCTCCACATACAAAAAGAAAAAAGATATCAGTCAGTCAGTAGTCTTTGCGAAGCGGAGAATTGTTTTGCTTAGTCTTTGAGTAACATCAAGAAGTAAAACCAGACACTTGTTATTTGTAAACGAATTATATAGTCAGTCTTCGAACAATTATACTAACTTATTACAATATTCCAAGAGTACGATCGATTATATACATAAACAAGGTGAGAATCTAAACATTATAACATTCTCTTCTTCAATATCGAACCTGTACCATAGGTACTCGAATAAAATTATTCAACAATCAAGAAGACATTGAGAAGACTTTAATCCTTCCCGTCCTAGTACTCCTGCACGTAGCGGGTGGGCCGAAACATGGTATCTACTTACTTGATACGCTAGTCAACGCTACTCATACAGTTATGAATTAGAATATCAAAGACACAACAACTTGGAAATTAAAGATAGAGTCGCGCTTTAGAAAGATGCGACAAGTTTTGAATCCATTCAGTTGTCGCAAAAGTATTGGGAGCACGACCTTTTGGGATATTCAGAATAGTGTCGCGCTTTAGAAAAGCGCGATAAGTTCCTGGACCTATTCCATTCAGTCATTCGCCTCGTTTCGAATAATACTAATCGAAATAGTTGATAACTATTTCTGGTGACGGCAACTACCGTTTTGATTCGAGAAATCTAAGATTCGATATCGAGAATAACAGATAACGGTTACGAACACCGAAGATCAAGACCAGATCGTAACAATATAAATTTTATTATAAAGGACCCATTACTAAATAGATATTATATGCATTATATAAATTCAAATATTAAATATTGATATATACATATATGTAAATAGCAGAGTTTATAAAGTCGTGGCGTGACTTTGTATTTGCTGGTCTGAATCATCTGTTTGTAGTACAGAAGACAAGATAGGTATAGATGTAAATGGTATACTTGAATATAAATCTTATTCGCTTGTCATCCTTACCTTGTTGAAGTCTGATTTCAAAGATCGTAGCTCTAATGCAACATATTGTCCAAATTTATCATAATTATCTGGTTCTTTTTGTAATTTTTGCAAAACCGTTTGACATAATTCTTCATTGACATCATTCAGGCATTTGCATTTTTTGAATATTTGCACTTTTGGCGGATTCGTTGGTTTCTTTGATATTTCTTTAATTTTTGCATATCTTTCTATTTCTTCTTCTGTTTCAGTAATGTTTTTATCAAAAAAAAAAAAAAAAAAAAAAATAAACAATAACATTTTCACGCAGATAATTTATAACAAAATACAATTATTTATTACAATATTTTCACTTAGCTCAATACCTGATTATATTCTAATTTAAGTAATATAACAGAATAAAATCATAATGATAACATTTTCATTGCTTAGATACGTTAAGATTTTACCAGTGGTCCTCTTCCCCCAAACTTTTGGCATATATTATGCATTTTCTACTTATTTTGACGTCCATTTTTTGTGAAAATGACATATTGACTAAAAATCTTTTTAGAAATAGCTTCAATCTTGAACGTGTTTTCCTCGAAACCCAACTCAAATTTTGAAAAGATAAGACAGCATCATAGGAAGGAATATGTAGGAAACTTTCTTTTCGGAAAGAATCTTCAAGAAGATTCGAGCGGAGCCTTTGAGAGGATCCCAGTGATCGCGCATACCGTAAACGATAATCTTTTGTTTATATGATATTTATGTAAGAGTCTTTCATACAGCTTAAGAATATGAAAATAGAGTCGTCAATGTTTAATGTTTGAAATAAAAGATGACGAAGATGTCATACGTTGGTTTCAAGATCTTCTTCTCAACCTTCTTCTCAAAAGCAAGTACTGTGGAAAGCGACGTATAGAAATTGTATAGTACATTGGCATATACTTCAACCGTCCCGGGCTCGGAACTTTTCCATGTAAAACGAAGGGAAGTCAACAAGAAATTGTTTTCACCAAGGGCACCTGATTTGAAAACATAAAGTTATCGCTGTTAAAAATGTACAGTATTACGTACAGCTTTTGTCGTGCGGAAAGCTACGATAAACGTCGGCTTAAAGCATTGGAACTTGCTGATAAAAAAGAAATGCTTAATGATTGAAACATTTATGACAGGTACAATTTGTATCGAAACATGCTTGTTGACGATTATTTGTATCGTCAAAAATCTTATGGAAGAATTGATATCCTCAGTAAAATTATCCAAATTGATGAGAGCAAGTTTAGAAGAAGAACATATAATCACGCGAGACATTGAAGGATATTGGGTAATAAGGGTGATTGAAAATGATTTTGAAGATTTCCCAGTTGTAGAATGCCCAGAAAATTCAGAGATATCGAAACATTGATTTCTATTATCAAAGAACAGGTTCAGGGCATAGAAATACACAACGAGAAGAAAGCATATAATGCTTTTTCAAGAAATGAATTCACTCATACAGTAGTAAACAAAAAGATGAGATACATACATAGAAAATAGGATCAACATGGAGCTCAGCTAAATGTACCGACAGAAATGTCTATCTAACGTTCGGTTGAATATCAATGGCATCGTGAAAACAAAAAATTCAACATAGACCAATTTGAATACCTTATAAAGTTTATTTTAAGATTGGTCTTCTACATCTGTGATTTTGTGCATTTCTGATAAGTTTTTGTCTGTTCCACCAGAAAAAGACGCAACATTCGTATTCAGGACGTCAAAACGAATCGTATGATGCACTTTATGTACAGAAAGCTTTTTGAAGCACTTTTCTTTTGTAATGAGTCACTTTGTAACTATCCGTCGGGCATAATTTTCGAGATATTCGGAAAAAAACTATTGATATCGTTACAGTGAATTCTGCTTATATTGTGCGCTCATCATAGCGTACGCGTCGGTATTGGTTACCAGTAGCCTTGTGGCGGACAGGTATAATGACATAACTAAAATTTAATTCTTATCTTTTGTTTATAAATACATATATATAAATGGGTTATATGGGTTGGAGTTTGCTGTTCGTTTTTTTAATTTTGTCACTACAAGGCGGCCAGCAACGCTTGCGTAAGATAATACCAATTATTCACTCGCTTACTATTTTTATAATTAAAATGTTTTTCATAAAAACATAATGTTTACAATTAAATTGTTGTTGATTCAGAGAAAGCTAGCCCCACCCGCGTTTGTTGCATAAACAGAAGAAAAGTAATTGTTCATGACGAGATCATTCTATCCAACCACTAGCAACTAATACAGGCGTAAAACCTGCCACAAACGCACAATCATAAGTAGTAGCGATATATACTGTCACTTGCGAGTGTGTCGAAAAATATGGTTGACCAACCAATCATTGTGTCGATTATTATGGGTGACCGACCATTTAGCATGGACCAAATCGAGAAAGCGTCAGACTCAAACCCAATACATCTATAATATTCATCTTTTATTGAGTTATAGCAGACATCTTTTACAGTCTCGTATATGGAGTTCCGCACTGAGGTTTAAGTTCGCCCAATTCTCATTTCTATATATTATGAACAAAAGATAGGTGGTTGGTAATATATGCAAACGCGTAGGCTATTATACTGATCTTACTAGCTGAATGAAAACATTTATAAAAAATTCTTTCTTTCCATTGAATCGCAGAAACCGAAATAACTATATAATTTTTCAAAAAGAAATAAGTATTGACTTCAAAATACCACTATCTAGTAAAGTATACATATAAGTAATTACATTACATGTGTTTATATTCAATAAATGAGTGTAATAATTATAATTTTAAACTTACAATTGACATCGATGTTCGCGTGAACGAGGATTGGATCACGTTCAGGATGAGAACTGGAATTAAAAATTCGAATGCATTAAAATAGGGCTAGTACGATGTTCCTACATTATTCGTATCGCTCTTGCTTCTTTTCTTAGTTTTTCACAATTTTTCTGACATCTTATGATTTATGATTAAATAATAATAAATAATGTTATTTAGAAGTAACAAATAACTGATAGTTAAAATAATATGTTTAATCAGTGCTGTTTGCTTTAGTATACTTTATCTGGTTCCGTAAGTTATAAATCTTCCGCTGAATTTCTTTCGCGGTACACTCGTGTTTCAACCCAATTTCAGACAATAATTTGTTTTTTCTCGATTTCTGTAATCCACGTGCTTTCTATCCCACAATACCGACTGTTGCTGGTACAAGTTAATTAATTTGAAAGTGCTATCCTTTGACCATTCTTTACCCGACGACATTTCGACAATGCGAGTAACTTTGGTTTGAAAACATGGTTAAAAAAATGTCTCCGTTTCTAACTTTTTTCGCCTTTATAAATTGTATTAAACGAGAGTGTTGATCTAATTAGCGAAGTATTGATGTCCTGTTTATCTAGTCTAGAAGCATATTCGCTTAGGGTTCGAAACTGGTTCGTGCTTCGAAAGCAACTCTCTGACAGTAGAATTACTTTGTAGCCACTTGAGAGGATAATCCTAAGGACAATAGTTAACGCTCCATGGTACGTCAGAAATGAAGATATACGAAAAGACTTAAAGACTCCAACAGTTAAAGAGGAAATCGCCAGATATGCAAAAAAGTATAAAGAAAGGCTTGCAACACACCCAAATCAGCTGGTTGCTGAAACGAATAATACAATAACAGAAAGAAGACTGAAGAAGAAGCACCCT
>NC_057785.1:221230-232938 GCF_014825855.1 Bombus pyrosoma | reverse complement strand
CTTGAGAGGAAGCTACAGCGCGAGCGCTCTCCGCCAAGTGAATGACCCGCTTGGACAGTGACTCTCAGGCTTCGAATCCTCGAATGTATTCTCCAGGGTAATTCACGACAGCTTTTATCGTAAATGGACTACACATGTAATAATACAGTGCTGCGTAAACGTGAGTGTTGATTTAACAGAAAAACAATCGTAAATTGTTATCAGAAGTATTATGTTTGTCGCAAGTGGGCACTATGCTTGCATTTATACTAATTATACGAAATTATACTAGCACGACTTTGAACTAACGGAGATCAGTCCCGTTGTATGTATCTCTCAAATGGATATATATATATATATATATATATATCATACCATAAAATGTAAACATACCATATAATGAAAATACTGTCTTGGGAGAA
This sequence comes from Bombus pyrosoma, assembly GCF_014825855.1. NCBI lineage: Eukaryota > Metazoa > Arthropoda > Insecta > Hymenoptera > Apidae > Bombus > Bombus pyrosoma. The sequence continues at coordinate 232,537 of NC_057785.1, read as the reverse complement.
GTTGTTTGAACATGTCGAATAAGTAGTTTTAGAAAACAGATAAATAACATTTTTTGGAATCTATATAAAAAATATCTAGTAGATATTAATAGATTAATAATCGTAATAACTTTAAGCATTATCAAAAGTAATAAAGAAATTTCAAAGTCATGTAATTTTTTGGAATTCTACATTTTTATATCTAATATACAAATATTAAGGACTGCTAAGATAATCTCTGTGAGGTACGACATTATTATTTTAAGTTATGGAAGGGTCTGAAAATCGTGGAGAACAACGTCCTTAGCCGTGTTAATACAAAATTTTCTCTGTCTGGACATAGTTTATAAAATTGTCTGGTGCCTACGTAATAAAAATTACATGACTTTAAGTATGGATATGTTTAATATACACATATATATATACGTGTTTGAATGCAGATCGATTCCTATTAGTAATCAGGCATGATGGTGGTCGAGAGATTATTATTACTCTATATATTACTCTATATATACTCTAGATATTTGCTTATAATATCATTATTGGGAACTTGTTGCTTTTTAATAAAAAGCTAATAATTGTGCATTATGTGCATTAAATAAATGAAACATATGTTTCTACTGACCATAATAGATGTTTCAATATATTAAAGGAAATAATTAATTGAATATCACTACTATGAAGAAATAGATATATAAACTCTCGAATATAGTACGAACATAATACAAAATATTAATAAGAATTACAGTACGTTGACGTTTACTATTACTTAGTAGATCACGAGCAATAATAATGCGAGTTTAACTAATGAAGACCGAAAAGTTGAACTTGGATAGGATTTGGTCTGATTTCGAAAACTTATAAGCAATTGTGTATTATAATACGTTGGCTTCCAAACGCAAATTATAGAACGTAGGGCATAGACAAATCTCAAATGACACAATTCTATTTCCTCGAGGAATTTTCTATTTAAGTGAAAAAAGTTTCAGAGCTATTCTCTAATGGATACACAGCTCTCGAGAGCATCGATGGTATAAAATTCACAAATGTGGACGTCTAAATTTTATATATAACATTACAGAGTTGCGTAAAACGAATAGGCTACGGATTTTTAAGTAAATTCATATTTTTGGTAAGAGATTGTTTTATCTACCAAGTATTGTAAAAAGCACTATAATTTGGATATTTATACATTTTTTTGCTATTATCTTATCTTGTGCAGTTTTGCAGTTTTACATTCATAAAAATCTGCAGCATACAAATAAATATTGCAAGCATGCTTATTGTTGCTAGGAACAACACATAGCATACTTTTAACCTGTAACTTTGGTTTCATTTTATCATTTCTCTTGCCGTCGCTTCTATTGCGTTATTCATCAAGAATTGAAATAAACAGTTATCTTTCGTGTCTCAAAAAGTTCTATTCGAACTTACATATTCCGTTTAAGAGAATATGCTCTATCCCTGTGGGATTTTTATGGAAAGAAATGTTATCCTTAGGAACTTCTTTAAAAAGTGTTGTTATGGAACAGACATTTTAGAATCTGTATAATAAAAATTCCATGAAAACAAGTTATTTTAAAACGTATAGTAAAAGAAGTTCCATAAAATAAATAATACCGTATGAATTTATACCGTATTATTCATAAGATTATTTAATACAAAATATGGAAATTATAACGTAAATAATTAACAGTTTCATAAGAAGTATTAAACGGAAAAGAATATTTGTTAAGAATAATACTTAAATAAAATTTATTTATCATTTAAATGAATAGAAATACATAAAAATTCTGTAATATAGTATATAGATAATATTATACATTATACAATGTAATATGTATGTCGGGTTTACATTAGGATTAGGGTTAGAGGCGTTTAATGAATCTTCACTGGAATTAGCCATCGGTGTGGTACAACAAAGGTAAAATTTATTAACACAAATATGGATATTACAGCGTTGGCAATTAACCGCGCTGATTAGGCACTCGTGACACTAATGACAATGGCCTCAGTTTCAATAACGTATCCGCGGTCAACGGGATAACAAAATGCGCTTTCTTCCAAAGCCCAAGTTGTACTCAACTTGCTTGTCTACGGTACAAGTATTACTGGATTAACTCTTTGTTAAAACGTAGAATATCCACCGAGCGTAAAGACGTTATATAACTCGTTAATGGGACCTCACGAGAGAATGACTTTTCGTCGCGATGATGTTGCAGAGGAAAACTATGATGGGGTGTATCTAAGGGCACGAGATCATCGGATTCGTCGAGGAAAGCTTTCGTTCGGAAAGTGAGGGAAATGGATGTTCCTGTTAATTGATTAATTTCTATGTTGGTGGTTGAAGAAGGATGTTAACTGCCCTTGAGAGGAAATTGCTAGCGGGAAGCGTCGTTCGTAAGAAAACAGGTTTCCCGTATCTTACCGTAGTAGGTAGTAGATTTGGGACTGTTAGGATAAAGACTATTTGTCCGTTTGAAGGACCTTAGGTAACAAAATCCTAAGATTTATAGCGGATCCTCAGGCTAGCTGAACATGTACTGTGAAGATGCATCAACATTTGGTAATCATCTTGCCTGAATAGGGTCTGCGTGTGGCGAGCCACGGGACAGAAACCGTTCGAATGTTTACTGTCGAGTGACGCTACAACTATTTCTTTTTAAGGAGAGCTATACTATTACTCCATACCTCTATTAGGTAAAAACGTTCATCCCGTTACCGCGGCTACGTTTAGCGACTAATTGTCGCTTCGAGCCCAAGCTCACTATCACAAATCTCGGACAATTATAATCTAGTTAAATTATAGAGACTAAAATATTGGGGATTTTCCGAAGAATTCCAAAGGGAACGCCCCGGTGTCCTTTCATCTCCGACATATATATTATTGTAGTTTTTTGTCATGTATATGTATATGTATATGTATTCATATTTATTCGTTCTCATATTATGTATGTTTGGTTATTTAATGTTAGTATATACAACATAATTTCATTGAGATAGTTTCTTCTTCATGTTATTTACATATTTTACGTAGAATGATATAATAATTTATAATTTTCTTGTGTTGAGTATTAATTAGCCACCTTGTACAGTCGTATCAAGATGGCCGCCTTCTGTCCCAAGTGTCAACACGTGCTTCAAGTACAATCGAAATATCGTATTATTTCACTAAAATTTCAGAGTCTTAGTATTATTAACTGTTTGTCGTGTCACTAAGTGGGATCATTATGTGTGTCGTGCCGCTCAGTGTATTTTCACGGCGCATTTAGTATTGATTACGTTTGAACCTCTTACTCTACATGTGAAATATCAATGTATTCATCAGTAATATTATTGTCCTATATAGTAAATTATTATTTTATGATTTGAGCTTATTTCATGCATAGGCATCGTGTATTATTGCTTTGTAAGTAGTGTAAAAGATGCTTTATGATAGTGCGTTCTTTAATTGATAGAGATTAAAACTCCTGTATGCGTGAATGGTCACAGTTATTTATATTACAAGTGCTTTTAATTTGCACCAATTTAATGCAGTTTGCACCAATTTAAGTGAGTTCTAATTTCTCCCCCTTGTTTATTTTCATATTTTATAGAACTCATTCACGTAAGAAATTGGGTTGTGAATTTGTGTATGTTTTGAGATATTTATATTCTTATGTTCTTATCATCTCGATCTTATTGTTCATAGGATTTAGAATGATAAATCATACCTCTTGATTATATTGCAAATAATCAATTAATTAACGGGTTTTCGATTAATATTTAGAGCGTACTATAGTGTAGTTTTTTTTTATTTTAATTTGTACTAGTGTGTTTGTATATTACATAGCGGGTTCTTGTCCCTTTTGACGCTATAATTTGTTAATAAATTTTATTTAATTTAATAAGTCCTGCTCTCAACTACCTTATCGACCGTACGGTATCATAGTTCGACAACCTGCTGTATCTCATTCAAGCGCTGCTAGTTCTGTACTATGTTCGTTCTGTCTAATATAGCCGCAACTGTCAACACGTGTACTAATGTGTTCAAGTGTTACTATAATCAATTAATTATATAGTTAAAATAAATTAAATTTTTGAACAAAGTAGTGGATTTGCCTTTTGTGCATTTACCGCAATACATAACTACATAGTGTTGCAATGCTTAACTTAATAGCTTAATCGTTTATTCGGCACGTGGTTGACAGTTTCTTTTATGATATTTCTTTCTTCTAGCAATATAATTAGTGTGTACCTGTGCAGGTTCATCATGCAGTGAGTAACTGTGAAATAACTGTGTCTCACGTTTCATCGACAGCATTGACAACAATATTATATATTACCACTTGTTATCTCCGTTAGCAACTTAACCTCGCATCGGTGTATTACTATTTTTTAATTTATATTAACATTAATATTAAAATTTCTTCGTTAATATACTAAAATTGTATTTATTCCATGCTGGAATCATGCTGTTGTGGGAAGTTATCCAGTGTTATACGTGAAATGGCGGATCATTTATCTACTACCACATGCATCGAGGTTATGTGGACTCGTTAATGTTCCATCGAGTACAAAGTTCCATCGAAGGTAAAATAGCTTCTGTAGTGAGTATAGTACTATTGTTTCCACATCGTGTGGTAGTGTCTGGTAATTATAAAATTAAGGATTTTTATTAAGGATTTTTATTCAGAGAGTTCATGTTTTTTTTCTTTCCCTTGTCTATTCTTCATAATTGTCCTACAGAGTTCATTAAAATGTTTCCAGAGCTCTTCACTCTCAGTGACTATATCAATGAGATTTCTAGGAGTCAGCGTTTTTGTGCATGGTTTTCAAGAGTATATTGTGCATCATCCAATTCTTCACCACAACCCTAGCATTTACTGGTCGTTTCTTTATTTATTTTTTCATGGTATGTATTAAAAATACCATGTTCAGGAAGTATCTGAAATGTATAATGGTCAAATATACTTTCGTTTATTTTTAACCTCTTAGGTATGAAGCGCCACTATAGTGGCTTACTCTACTGACTCATTCACCGTTTGAACTAAATGATCTGTTTCATTTGTCTTGCTTCACACTTCTTTTGCCCTCAAACATTTTCTGACAGTGTTAACAATATACAGATGCAATATATAGTCTTTGCTTTTAATATGTTAGCGTGAAGTATCAATTGTTGCTTTTCGTTAAAATAAATATACCATTATTAGATGTTCTTTTTAACATGCCGATTCGTATCCTTATAATTTTTTAGAATCTTCAACCACAAAATGTCACTTCAAAATAGGAAACGAAGAGCAATTTGCTACAATTCAGAAACAGACTCGGAAGTCGAAAATGATTTAACCAAAAACAAACGTGATAGGAAGAATGGAAAAAAATTAAGAACATTAAGTTCGTCCGAATCAGAAGATTCCGATGTTCACGGAGAGACGACATGCGGAAAAATAAACTGGTCATATGAAAATTTGAAACCGCAAGTGCATAAATTTGATTCCCACAATTCTGGCATGACAATCCAGCTTAATCGATCTGCAACTCCGATCGATTACTTCCAACTATTTTTCTCTGAAGAATTAGTGTCATTTATTGTGGAAAAAACGAATGAATACCGCAAATTCAAGATGGACAATTGTAGGCGCTCTTTCCTAAAACCTCACGAAAGAGAAACAACATTGAGTGAAATATACAATTTCTTTGTAATTCGTTTATTAATGTCGCGAGTAAAGAAATTACATTTTTCCGAATATTGGACAAAGGATAAATTTTTGCGAACCGATGTTTTTGGCAAAATTATGAATAGAGATAGATACATTTTTCTATTACGCATTCTTTACTTCAGTAAAATTGAGTTACTTAATTCCGATAAACTGATAAAAATTAGAGAATTTTGTAATAAGCTTTGTCGTTCCTTTCAAAATTGTTTTATTCCATTCCGCCATTTATGCGTGGATGAAAGTTTATTGCTAAAGGGGCGGTTATCATTCCAGTATATCCCGTCCAAACAAAATAGGTTTAATATCAAGTCTTTTGTATTGTGTGACTGCAAAACGGGATTCGTACTAAATTTTGTTGTATATGCCGGCAGCGATTCCGAAATAACAAAAATGAACGAAAAATATCTAGGAAAATCGGCTGAGGTTGTACTCACATTATTGAATTCATATTTAGGAAAAGGGCACACATTGTTTGTTGACAACTGGTATACCAGCCCGACCTTATTCAGGTATTTACATGATAATAAAACTAACGCGTGCGGTACCGTAAAGTCGCGAAGAAGAGAAATGCCTGTAATGAAGGAAAAACTAAACAAGGGTGAGATATGCTTCCGATCATCGCCTAATATGCTCGCTCTCAAGTGGCAAGACAAACGGGAGGTATATATGTTGTCAACTTCCCACTCCGCGGATTATATAAATACTAAAAAAATAAACTATCGGACCGGAGAAATTATTCAAAAACCGTCTTGTATTGTTGATTACACTGCCAATATGGGTGTAGTCAACAATAGGGACAAAGTAATATCGAGTGTACAATCAGTCCGAAAAAGTGTCAAATGGTATAAAATATATTTTTTCCACCTGCTTGACGTGGCAATCTGGAACGCGTATTGTTTATATAAGCTTCAAAAAAAAGAAAAGGTAACAATGCGAGTGTTTCACCTTAGATTACTTAAAGAAATTTTCGAAAAATTCGGTTATACGAATAATAATGTTAGCGCTAACAAATCTATCGCTGATCATCCCTTCAGACTAAGCGGAAAACATTTTCCATCGTACTGTAGGTCCACAAAATCTAAAAAAGCGTTACGGAACTGTATCGTATGTTCAAAGAATGATGTAAGACGAAGATCGCGCTATGAGTGTGAAGATTGTGACGTGGGTCTATGTGTCATACCGTGCTTTAAAATATATCACACTCAATTGTATTATTAATTATTAAAGTAAATTATTAACCTCTTAGGTACGGCTGAATTTTGCACGGGGCTGTTTTTCTCTCTGGGTGAGTTTGACGTGAATTACGCTTGAACGATACGGTACTGCAATGTGTAACGAATAATGCTGTTCTCTACGCAAGCACGTTGGAATGAAGTTTTTGATAACTAAATTATAATTTTTCTTAAAGACGTGATGCATATACTTTAACTTATAACTAATACTAATTATGTATTTATTGTTTATTCTTTTTATGTTATTATTTTGATTGTTAAACGTAACAAGTTTATAAAATGACAACTGACATACAGAAATAGTAGCATGGCGATCAGTACAAGAAGGTAAGGAGGACTAGGTGGTGAGATGAACAATTATACTTTCCTATACTTCCGAAAAATCGCTCACGAGGCTATCTCATGCTAAGCCGAGGTTTGCATGACCCAGGGGGTCGCTAGCCGTTTGTCAATTTAGCCCTACAGAAAATCGCGATTTTTATGAACGCTGTTGAGACTGACACGAAAACTTAGCAAGAAAAGATACATGGATGTGTGTCTTATTGCAGCAACGGATAAAAGAAAACAGCTTTCTCGAAAATAGCTTCGCTGGCGCGTATATCGTAAGTCGTATCGACCGTTGGAAAGCGTTAATTCGTGACCAAAATCAAATTTCATAATTTCAATTTAAAAATATTTTCTTTTTTTTTTTTATGAATTCACGACCTTCAAAGCTCGAAATCCACACATTTCTTCTTTTAGATGTTTCTATGACTATATATAGGGTTATGCAAACACAATAATAAAATTGACATTAGTTGTTTTCATTATTGTTAAAATAAGTGCTAAAGAATGACAATTAATCGTTATTTAAAAAATGGATACGTTTTTACTGCTTTCTATTAACCCTCGTCTTTCCAGAAAAGTGTGCGAACAGGAATCGTGTCATATTCAAATAGTTTAACTTCAGAATCTAGTAATTTATTCTCATGTCTGGTTTATTAAATATTAAGTAACATATCTATAATAAAAAAATTAAAATTTTATCTTACATTTTTTTAACGAGTAGTAACATGTACCGATATGCATCGCAAGTTCCTTGATACACGTTGAGTAAAAGTAATTTGCTTGGCGTCTACCACTTGGTATTTCTCTAAGCGAGTTGACAATGCAGTCCCGTTTTTTTCCTTCAACATCAAGAATGTGAAGTTTATTGTTTAATTTGTTTTCCGATAATGATTTTGAAGGCCGTATTTGTGGTCTCCGAAAGTTACATTTGAAACGATCGATCAGGAGCTTGATAAATTTGTAATACGTCATAGGTGTTTCATTGTTTGTTTTTTCTAATATTTGATACAATATGTATGAGTTAATCACACACATCTCGACTCCTCAAAAAAATAATTTTCTCTACCATTTTAAAGATTTTCGTAGGAAACAATACAGTGAATTCTCGCTTAACCGGCTGCGTGATCCGTGGACCGGACCTTTATCAGTTATCATTTCTGGTAGTTACCGAACAAAAATATATCATCATAACGCATAAAATAATGTTTATTGCATTTACCTAGTACATACATACGTATATATGAACAATGTTTATCAAATATTATTCTGTACAGAAAAATCGATAATTCTTTTTACTTCTTTGATTTAAATTCGCTTATTAATGCAATATCATACCACTTTTAAAAAAATAAGATATCAATTACAGATGAATTCTCTTGCTGTTTAATGTATCTCATTGCAGTTTCAAGTGCAATCTTTCTTTCTGCATGACTCATTTCTTCGTTCACAACTCAATCCTTCTTCATTCAAAGCTTTGGAATTATTTAATTCTTCATTGTTCATCAATTCTGCTTGTCTAATAGTCTCGATAATTTCATCATTTAATATTTCATTCTCTAAAATGTTATCATTTATAAGCCATTCAGCGATATCGTGTACTAAATTTTTGCATCCGAGTAAATGATTGAAATCATTGAGCAATCGTTTTACTCGGTGAATTTTTCGGCATCAGGCCATAATTTCTTCCATGATCTTAAATATGTCGACGCCACAATTTTTTCAAATGCAGGTACCAACATATGAATAACATCTTTAATATTAGTTTTCTCAAGAACATCAGTAAATTGTGTTTCTAACATCGTTAACCTGGTCATCTGTTTCATTTTCGATTTCAGATCGTTACATGTTGGAACTAAACCTTGAAACATCATTTTATCTCGATACCTTTTTATAAATATCATTTTATCTCGATATCTTTTTTTATAGATAAGTCATCGTAATTGTAACTATCTTCAAGATAAGAGGAAGAAGTTATTAATATAAAGTAGAAACCAGAGGAAGTATTACAACCATCCCCTGTCCCGGAGCTTTTATCTGCTTCTAAATTATTCCGTTTCACAATTATTGCAAACATATAAATCGTGTTGTTATGAAATTGCGGTATGAAATTACCGATGGCAGTAATGGCACAAGTTGGAGTAACTAAGCTTGCCGCTCAACACATGTTAATGCCCCAACTTGTTTTGTTCCTTTCTTCGCAAACACCTTGTTTTACTTTTCTACTAAGGTGATGCCAGTTTTATGAACATTATAAATACTTTTCGCTTCGAATTTGGAAATCATCAAAAACCTTTTCTAAATTCTCAAAAGCATCAACGTTTATTTCATTGAAGCTAGTGACACGAGATAGACTTGTGGGCTCTGGACATAGAATACACAATAATTGTTGAGTATCTTCTCATACAACTGTATTGGTTTTCTAACTAGAGAACCAATTTTTATTGGCCGCTTTGCTTTTTTCCCACTGGCATAATGGCATGGCAGATTTATATTTCTGTGCAAGCTCATATGCGAATATCCTTATTTCTTTTAGACGAAACTCGCGATATACTTCGGCAGCTCTCATTATGTATTTTACCTTCCTGCATGATGTCATCATAAACAGTTTTATATATTGATGTATTTTTTGTGCCTCTATCAATTTTTCTAACTTTTTTGCGAGGAATTCTAATAAAAGTTTAATTATAATTTTTATTTGTAAAAGGAAATTAAATTTATTAGGTAACTTAATAAAAATACTTACTTTAGTAATAGTAAAAGATAGACACAAATTATAATAAAAAAATTATTAATAAAAGTAAGTAAAATATAAAAAATGCACGTGATCCAACTTCCTTGGTCGTTCGGTTGGTATAAACTAACGATATCGATTTCTCGTCACTATAGTTTCACGTGTATTAACCCGTACCCCATGTTCTATGTTTATAATTAAATACTAGAATATTTAGATATGTAAATTATTTGTGAGACTTAATTTACTGTGCTGCAGGCGAAAATAAGAAACATTATGGTTTTAGTTAATAAAATTCTATTTATTAATTTTGTGTTTTGAGATAAGAAAATTAAAGTATCAACATTTTATGGAAGTAAACGATTTCTTTTCTTTTTGTTATAATATTTTGTTACAACTTATATTTGAATGGATTTAAATCGAAGCGTAATTGTGGCTCGGTTATACATGTTTCAATTTGAATGTAAACATCATTGCTATCGGGGATCTGGTCATATAAAAATTCAAGAGTAGATTTTTCATGTGCCTTTGCTGTATTTACTATATCCGAATCTTGAAGCAAATGTTTTTTTCTGTACGAATTATTTTTTTTTTACGTCAGATGTTTTGTGCTCCATATTTTTATATCTTGCATAAAAATAGCAGGATATATGGTTTAATGAGCGTATTACCTTCGTTCCATTCAGTTCAATCCCATTCCAATTCCATTGCAATGGAATGAAGTAACGTGACACACAAATGTGATTTTTTCAACGTGGTGCGGTATGACTTTGCGCGGTTGTTTTCATTTCACCTGAATGTCACGAAACTTATTATACATTTATTAAAGGTTAATAGAGTTTATTGTGAAGTGACGTGACGCGAGTTTTCATAGATCTGTTGCATTTCTCAATACTTTCGCGTTCGTTTCGACATTTCAGTGCTCCCTATACAAATTCCTGAAAAACAACTCTTTTTTTTTATTATATTGTTTATTTTTTAATTTTACAATTTGTCCAGTGGGACATTAGGTAAAATGTTATAGCATGTGATTGAATAGCATGTGGATGGTTACCCCCAGCGGGGTACCATCTTCGTGTTTTTTAGGTTATATCCTTTGTGAGATCAGTTGGGTGTTCCCTTTTTAGTCTTCTTTCTATGCTTGCGTTGATCGTTTCCGTAGCCAGCCTGTTTGGGTGTGTTGTTATTCTTTCTCTGTACCTTTCCGCGTATCTGGTGATCTCCTCCTTGACCGTTGGTATTCCCAGGTCCTTCCGTATATCCTCGTTTCTAACGTACCATGGGGCGTTTACTATTGTTCTCAGAATTTTTGATTGTAATGTCTCTATTTTGTTTATAT
>NC_057785.1:216333-218832 GCF_014825855.1 Bombus pyrosoma | reverse complement strand
GTCCGTTTTTTATTTTTTGCTTAACATGTTTGTAAGCAATTGTAGCATAACTGTGATCTGTTGTGTTTGTTGTCTGAGAACTGCGTTTTGCTCGCTAATCATTTTTGTTAGCATTTCGGTGTTTTTGATGGATTGCTTGAGTAGTTCCTTAATTTCTGTAGCGTCATTGTTGCTATTGCTCTGATTTTTGTCTATGGGTTCCTGCTTATTGTGACATTAGATTTAAACTCCTTCGAAGACAACCAAACCGCTTTGTAAACTCGTCTATTATACTTGTAGCAAGGGACGTTTGGTTGTAGCAGTAAACACATGTATTATACCTATTGCTGTTTTCGTCAGCGCATATTCCGAATTAAGTGAATAACTGTGTATATGTAACATCAATCCACATCAGAGACCAGGCCACACACCGCGGGCAAGATGGCAGCCAGATGTCTGCATATCCTTGGAACGTATCCTCAATAGTCTTAAGGACTCATCATGGGTCTTGGCATTTTCGTAATTAAGGTACTTCGGACCAAACAAGTATCTTTTGTCTCCGGTTTCCTTTTATATTTATTGTTTACTACGGGTTAACACGAGAAAGTTGGTTTTCTTCACGTTCGGTATCTTCCGTTAGCAACTTTCTGTCGAGGGCGGCTAAAACCCTTCCTGGTCCACCAACCTTTTTATTATCCAATCGCAAGCGGTGTCTACTGCCCTCATTTTCCTAACCAAAATTGTCATCAGCAAATCCGATGGTCCCGTGTCCTTAAACACACCCACCTCTAGCTTTCCTCAGACACAGTATCGTTAGTAAAACTTCATTTATTCTGTATCCTTAGAATAGTCAACATATCTTTACCGGTTTCTACCCTTAGACTAGTCACGTACTTAACGTATCAGTGTAACTAGGTTTTACATAAAGTTGTTCGAGTGAATTGTGATTTATGTGTTTTAATTCAGTGTGTATTCCATTGTGATTGCTGAATTCATAATAAAGTTTAATAAAAGCAAAATTGATAGTTGTGTTACGACTCAGATCCAACCCTCAAGTTTACGTGACATATACATGGACACTACACAGTAGACTACAACGGAGAAAAACTAGTTACAAAAATACAAATTTTTGAAATTCAGTGCGGTATGATTTTCATCCAATGATACAGTTTTAAGGGCTTTCCCTAAAAATCCCAAAATTAATTTTCGGCAAGTATAACTAAGGTTCATTCTAATACAGTTCATGTCAAGAATTTTAGGTAGAAGATGCCACGCATTGTTTCCAAATGAATGAAGCTCTAGCCTAATATAGACGCAGCACGAAACATTCTTCATATGAGTCAGTATCCTTTTACTTTGAACTGGCACTGAGAATGATATAATCTGCGATAAGATATCGATATAAGTTTAAAGATGATACATATATACGCGCACATGTATGTATAGTTAGAATGTTTATTTTCGTTATCTTTTCAATATTGTTCCAAAACTCGAACGTTCCAATAAAACATATTCAGAATATTCAAATCCTATTGTAAAAAGCATAAAAATATAGTATAAATATATAACATATAAATACATAATATAATATAATATATGAACATGAAACAAAAGTGTAAATATTTATGATACAAGAATAACAATCATCGCATTATTATGAAAATATAGTAATCTAATTGATGTAACTTATGTAACAAACATTAAACATTAACAACGTAACGAATTCTGATCAACAACGATGCTCATAAAAACAAAGCAACTTTGTAAAAACAGAATAAACGTCTATATCGTATAATTGTAAGAAAATATTCTATGTGCTGTGTTTAAGTATTTCTTACATTTTGTAAAGAACTAGATAAATATTTTGTGACACTTCTTTTTACAAAAACTTTTAACTTTCATTTCATAAACAGCAGAACATATATTTCAAATATTATTTTCTAATATGGTTCAAACTATAAGTTTCAGTCACCTTAAATTAGTAATGATATGAATAATTTACAATAATAGAACTTTCGGTTTGGTACGAGGCAAGGGTAACACGTGGACGAGGTGCTCCGTAGAAAAAGTGAAGTGTGAGGGGGAAAAGGAAAGGAAAGCGCGAAGTAACACGAAGAGAGGAAAATAAAGTGTGAACACACGAGGAGAAAAGAAGGAAAGGTGAAAAGAAGAAAAACGAGGGAGATTTACAAGTAAGAAAAACCAAAAAAGGAAGAGGTTAGGCAGACAGAAGAGAATCAGAAAGTTGGGCAAAGAAACAACAGATGGCGACAGTCAGAGGAAGGCCAAGGAACACAGGCAAGGCGGGAGACAAAGAAGAGTCCAAGAACATATTAGAAAGGTACAGTTGGACGGAAAAAGAGAAAACAACCAGGGGGAAGGAAGGGAGGGAATGACAGAAAGAGTGGAGAATATGGAAAGAGGAGTAGAAGCTAGGGTAAAAGAAATAAAAGGAATGTTTGAAGAACAGCTGGAGGAGTTAATGAGGGCAATGAAAGAGGAGATAAAAAGGGAAATAAA
>NC_057785.1:206982-212762 GCF_014825855.1 Bombus pyrosoma | reverse complement strand
GTATGGTCACTGACGTACGCAGATGATATTTTGTTGATGGCGGATAGGGAAGAGGAGCTAAAGGAGATGCTAAGGAAATTCAAAAAATTTCTAAAAGAAGCAGAATTGGAGCTAAGCACAGAAAAGACAAAAATAGTAGTATTTGAAAAAAGAAGGAACAAAAGGAGACAAAGAAGATGGAATTGGGGAGAGCAAGAACTAGAAGAAGTGGAGGAGATAAGATACCTAGGGTACATACTACAGAAAAACGGCAGCAATGAGAGGCACATACAAGACAGGAAAAGGAGAGCGATGATAGCAATGAAGAAAACATGGAGCGTGGGAGAAAGAATATTCAATTTACAATAATATTTTGTATTAAATTGTAATTAAATACGGTAGATAAAAATGATTAATTTATTAGTTTGTATTGTCTCATTATTTTATTCTGAATATTGTTTTTAATATATTATTTATTAAATATTTCAATTCCCGCAGCTTTAAAAGAAAATGTTAACAGTTCTTCTTCTTAAATTTTAGTCAATTGACTGCGTATTTTCTTTAATTGTTTTGCGACCAGTGGACGTAAAAAAATATTTTACGATGAATAAAGAGGATTATCTGCAGATCATTGAACCTACCTACTCGCATCTCTTCGAAAAAACCTTCTTTTATCCAGACACTCAAAAATGGTTCCAGAATAATTTTCAATACTGTTATTACTGCTGCATTATTTAAGTAATCCTAATTTTTGGCAGAAAATATTACATGTCGAGCAGACCAAAGTTTGATTTGAAGGGTCCGCTTGTATTATGGAGTGTATTGCTTGCAGTGTTCTTCATTATCGAATTTTGTAGAACAGCACCGGAAATGTTCTCTACATTGAGACATCATGGGTTTTATCGTAGTATTTGCATAGTTAGGTAATACAACTTTCATATTTTACCTTTTAATATATTTTCAGGTGAATGGCGATTTGAAAAATAATTATTAATGAAACATTATTAATGAAATGAATTATTATATGAAATAATGTCTTATGCTTGGTATTTAGAGATTATTGATATGTGGAAAGCGTTAGTGAAATAGGAAATATATTATTAATAGTTGTTTACGATATTATTCTTGTGATAGTTCTCTAAATAGATTTCACATATAAATTTGTTTCTGAAATGAGTTTTGTCGATTGATATAATCAGTAATGCCTACCAATTCGCAACATATCGACCTATAAAGTATAGATTGTATTGATAATATTTCCAAATCAAAATAACAAAGTTCTTTTCGTTTCATTGCATGGAACATAATACATGACTTTGATTTACATGTTATGTTCACAAAATGAATCAATATTTCAAATATGTTAATCTATGATATACAATAGGAATGGAATTATTTTCTTTTCAGCCACCTTTTGCAATATCATGTTTCTGGCTTTTGGACATGGATATTTGTCCTGTCAAAGATGCCAGAATTTGGCGATACGATCTTCATTGTGTTACGAAAGCAACCATTGACGTTTCTACATTTTTACCATCATGTAACTGTTGTTCTTTACTCTTGATTCACATATGCAGAGAATACAGCAGCCATAAGGTTGTATACCGTAATGAACTATTTTATTTATTCCTGGATGTATTCTTATTATACTTTGAAAGCAATGCAGTACAGATTGCCAAAACGCCTTGCCATGATGATTAGGTCTGCCGTCGACTGCCGAAACGTGTAGATATGTGTCTAGTGCTCAGTGAAGTTCACAATACAACAAGCGACGACCCTCCGTCGAAAGTGAGTTGAAACAGAAATAAGTCAAGTATTCTCTAAACTTACTCGTGGAAAAACCAACACTTCTAATCTCCAATCTGAATCATAGCCTCTCGACTAGTTGTTTCAATTGAATTAACTAGCTCGATGATGGCCCAAGTAACCAGATCAGACTCTCATGAGCAAAACTATAACCGCACCGTTCTATCTCCTCCGTGGCAAAAGGATAATATATCCCATCTTTCAAACCACACAAGCAACATCAAAAGTGTAAGCTAGATTCAGTCAAAAAAATGTAAACACTAGTCAGAACGAACAGTCAACAAACCATGTTACCACTTATAGCAGATTCGCAATATTAGAATCTACAGACGACTCTATGGACGTAGTTGAAACATCAACAAATCAACATACACAAAATATCCTCCTCTCCCACCAATCTTTATTGATGATGTTATGATATTCAAACAATGATAAAGTCTATCGAGAAAGATATTAACAAAGAGGATTACATACTAAAAATTAAAAATAATCAGGTTAAAATCCTGCCAGCCAATCCAGACTCCTGTAGAATACTAACAAAGTTACTAAAAACCCTGAACTCAAACTTCCACGCACATCAACTGAAACAAGAAAGACCTTTTCGTGTGGTACTACGCAATATCCACCACTCAGCTAACTTAGATGAACTGAAGTTAGAACTCTTAAATCATGGCCATGAAGTAACCAACATTAGCAATACAAGGCATAGAATCGCAAAAAAACCGCTATCCTTATTCTTTATTGGCTTAAAGCAAAAGCAAAATAACAAAGAAGCCTATAATATCAATCGTTTAATGAATTTTGTAGTTAAGATTGCACCACCTTTCATAAAGAAAGAGATAGTTCAATGTAAAAGGTGCCAAAGGTACGGCCACACGCAGAAATATTGTAACCACGATCACCGCTGCGTTAAATGTGCAGGTATTCACCCTACAGATCAGTGCACTAAATCTTCAGGAACTCCTGCGAAGTGCATCCTCTGTCAAGGAGAGCATCCTGCGAACTATAAAGATTGCACAGCCTACAAGACCTTGTATAAAAATAAGTACCCCAAATCCAGAGTTAAGGACCTAATCAACCAAGCACTTAGTCCACAAAAATTCACTACCCTTCCAACCTTTTATGCGCAGGTAGTTCAAGGAAATCAATGCAGACCGAAAATCTATAGTGATCAATCACAAATTAGTGCTTCCAGTTCACAAAACACGGATAACTTCAGTAGGCTTGAAAAATTAATCGGGAAACAAACAGAGCAAATTAATAACTTGCTATCATTGCTTACAATCATCGTGGACAAATTAACACGCTCCGAAGTAAAATAAAACCAATACGCATAGCTCTTTGGAATGCTAACGGTCTAGCTTAACATAAATACGAACTAGAACTCTTCCTAAAACAACAAGAAATTGACGTAATGCTTATGTCTGAAATTCACTTTACCGATAAAAATTACCTGAAAATAAATGGTTATAACTTTTACCATACCCAACATCCCAGTGGAAAGGCCCACGGCGGCTCCAAAATTATCATCAAGACCAATATAAAACACTATGAGTTTCCATCATTCCAGAAAGACTACCTCTAAGCTACAAACGTAGCGATAGAAGATTGGCATGGTCCAATCACCACATCAGCAGTGTATTGTTCTCCTAGACATTCTATTTCCAAAGAAGTCTTCGATAAATTCCTCGAAGACCTGGGCAATAGATTCATAGCTGGAGGAGATTATAACGCTAAACATACGCAATGGGGCAGCAGACTTATCACAGTAAGAGGCAAAAATCTTTTGAAATGCATAAACGTTAACAGACTTAACTACCTCAGTACAAACGAACCCACTTACTGGCGCACTGATTCTAACAAACTACCTGACTTATTAGACTTCTTTATAACTAAAAACATCTCGCCAAGATACATCCAAATCAACTCTTTTATGGAGCTCTCTTCAGATAATTCACCCGTCATAGCAATAATTATCTCAACAATTATCGAAAACCAATTTAATGGCTTTATTCATAACCAACTCCCAAACTTGCAGCTTTTAAGGGAAGTATTCAATTATTCAACATCAACCTCAATATCCCTTGGAAAAACAAACGAAGATATAGAATACTTAAATACCAGCATAATAAACGCAATCCGTTCTTCCACCCCTACTAAATGTTTTGTCAATAAACATGAATACCCCCATTACATAATAATAAAAATCGCAGAAAAACGCAGACTTAAAAGAGTATGGCAAAGTCGTAGAACACCTGAGGACAAGCGTAAGCTAAATAACGCAACAAGAAAACTAACCAAAATCCTCAAAAATTACAAAAATGACTGTTTTCAAAAATACCTTGTTAATCTGTCTCCCACAGCTGACTCCAACTATTCACTATGGAAGGCATCCAGAAAACTCACTCGTCCTCCGCAAATAATTCCTCCAATTCGCTGTCCGCAAGGTGGATCGGCGCGTAACTCTATACAAAAAAAACAACTTGTTTGCAAGTCATCTAACTAATGTCTTCAAACCGTTTCCTCCACTTACTTTTATTTTGTATATTTTGTATATCGCATATGTTTCGCTTATGTCCATAAAGTTTGCATATGTGCATATTTGGTTGACGAAAAAACGTCTTACACATATGTACATGACTCAAATATTATACTTTTCGAGTTATACACGTTTAAAGAAAATGTTTGAAGTGTCCACCTCGTCCCTCAATATGCCGGTGTATGTCTTAATATTGAGCTTAGTACTCGCTCGAATGTACAAGATATTCTTCGAATAGGCTCAAGTTTATTTCATAA
Source organism: Bombus pyrosoma (assembly GCF_014825855.1). Lineage (NCBI taxonomy): Eukaryota > Metazoa > Arthropoda > Insecta > Hymenoptera > Apidae > Bombus > Bombus pyrosoma. The sequence continues at coordinate 208,181 of NC_057785.1, read as the reverse complement.
TTTTTCTCACAGATCTTATACATTATTTACTCACGTTGAACACACAATATATTTTAAATGATCCCACAAAGAAAAACCTTATAGATCCATCTCATGGTGACTCTCACGATTGGTTTGTGAAAGTTCTGTGAAGGAATATTTTTATTGCGAAGAGGAAATGAGGAGAGTACTTCCAACAGTTTCTTCATATAACATCTTTTACTTATTAATGTGTATTTACACATTAGTATTAGCAGTTGTTTATGAATTATGCTGTATAGAAAATACACCCGTGATCGTGAACGTCATTTTTGTAAACATTAACACACGTATAAAAATTGTATAACTCATATAAATATTTGGCTTTTTTTAAATCATACATAAATTTTGAGTTGTATTATAAAAAATAGTGTAATTTTGTAATATAGTGTTATTACAAAAAAAACATACTAAGTTTAATCGACAAGAAGCACAGTTTTATAATCGATAATTTAAAAATAATCAGTTGCAACATACTATAGTTTAAATTACAAAAAATAGATTCTTTTGCATGTATTTTGCATATTTCGACCACAAAGTCAAGAAAAACAAATACAAAAGTAGTGCCTTATGTCTTTTCTCTTCCTTCATACGATAAGTTTTACAAAATAAAAGTTAAAATATAAGCAATTTAACAATTTTTTATAGAGAACCTAGAGTTGTAGCGATTAGTGTATTAAACAATATATGATCCCATTTAAAAAACTATCGATAATTTGAAATCTTGAAAAACATAACCATGAGAGAAAATTTTTGTTAACCATAATATTGACCATTTCAAATCAAACAATTTTTTTCTTTGACATTTTTGCGTCAATTGCGTTAATCATTAAAAGTAGCAGAGATATCGCCTTGTAACAGAGTTAGTGTGACATAGCTTGAGGCTCATCAATGAAATAGTACTAGCATTAGAAAACAAACAATACTGTACAGCCCTCTTTATGGACATCGAGAAAGCATTTGACAAAATAAACCATGAAAGTTTTTTTTTTTTATTTTTAAATAAATCATTTTACAATTTGTCCATTAGGACATTTGGTAAAATATTATAGTTTGGGTTTTGATGAAATATAGCATGTGGATGGTTACCCCCAGCGGGACTCCATCTTCCAGGTTGTTTATTGTTCTATTGTGAGGTCTGCAGGGTGCTTCTTCTTCAGTCTTCTTTCTATTATTGTTTT
>NC_057785.1:195297-202662 GCF_014825855.1 Bombus pyrosoma | reverse complement strand
ACAGCATATTAAATCAGTAATAGACAAAATACAGACAACAAGGAGACAAATGCATTGGTTAATAAGTCGAAAATCCAAACTAAGCATAGAAAATAAACTAAAAATATATAAAACAATTATAAAACCAATCTGGACATACGGAATACCACTATGGGGGACAGCAGCAAAGAGCCATATAAACAAAATAGAGACATTACAAGCAAAAATTCTTAGAACAATAGTAAACGCCGCATGGTACGTTAGAAACGAGGATATTCGGAAGGACCTGGGTATACCAACGATCAAGCAGGAGATTACCAGATGCGCGGAAAGGTATAGAGAAAGAATAACAACACATCCAAACAGGCTGGCTACGGAAACGATCAACGCAAGCATAGAAAGAAGACTAAAAAGGAAACACCCAGCTGATCTCACAAAGGATATAAACTAAAAAACACGAAGATGGCACCCCGCTGGGGGTAACCATCCACATGCTATTCAATCACATGTTGCATCATTTTACCTAATGTCCCACTGGACAAATTGTAAAATTAAAAATAAACAATAAAAAAAAAACAAAAAAACATAGCTTGTATATTAAAACTCATGCTATCATGGACAAAATTGTATCCCATACGAAGTTTGTTTTAATAGTATTGTCATAATATCATCATATTGTTATTAATAACCAGAATCGATTATTTTTCTATTTTTAACAATAAAACATTTAATTATATTCATTTAACTTTATTGACTCTAAAATAAAAAAATTAAAAATATATTTTGGATTGATTTCCTATGATGATAGCTTTTAAGGATTAATATGACGTAAATTTGCGTCTGAGCTTTATAATTTAATATTGTCGTAAATATGTATAATTATTAATTTGTAGTATAAATTTTAGTGTTTCAAGGAAGCAAGTGTACAAAAGATTAAAGATTATGTGAAACTATTTAAGGAAGGAGATATAGAAAACAAACGAATTTCTATATTTGTAATATATAATGTAGGAATATGAAAAATATAAGCTTGTGAGTAGCTTTAATACTATATTTTATACTAATTATACATACATATGTTGGTGTTCATATGCCAACGAAATTTTCCTACACACAGTATTAAAACATAATAACACATACTATTTCTTAGACACAAAAATCATATCTCAAAGTATATATATGCACATAAATTTTATTTATATAATTTTATATATTTGGTATTAAATATATAATTTTATTTATATATTTGAAGTGGCACGCTTAAAAATGGGGAACGTATCCTATGTTAATACTTAATACGTCAATGCCGTCAGTAATCAGCTTTGATTAAAGATAATTTTCTATGAAAATTTCAATCTATAATAATATTTCGTTCGTTTAAAAAGTTAATAAATTAATTAATATTCGCCAACTTTCGATAATATACATTTGTACTGTGAAATATAAAAGGATGAATATTAGTGATGATAAAATCATTTTTATCAGTCATTTGTATACAGAAGAAATGGTTACGTACCGAAGCAATAATTTCTTAGCTTTATCTCCTCTAATGTTTTATAAAGCACTTATAAAACATTGTATTACAATTATACTTTCATACTACATATGACTAATGAATTATTTTGTAAGGCAACGATTAAACTTCTTTTAATGTATTAGTCCATGTACGAGCATAGACGTCCTAATGCATCAAATAGTTAAAAACCTCAATATTGGTGGCAGCATTGTCTTTTGTCATTGAAAGTAATTCCATTTTCATATCCCGTAAATTTATTTTATAAACAATGCAACAGAACATTCTGAAAAAGATCTTTGACGAAATAAAAATCTTGATGTCGTAATTAAATCACAAATTAATTATGGTACTAATGTTTCGTTTAGGCGAAAGAGATTCTATTAGGGAGATTCCATTTAATGAAGAACAAAAATTATTCATAAAACAATAGAAAATTGGAGAGTAATAACGATGATAATTAAGATAAAAACATTAAACTTTGATCTATATTGACTTCACATCAAAAAATATATATAAATCACACGAGCGATAACCTTGCTCGTGTCATTAGATAAAATACTTTATTCGTTGGAAACTTTACCAGAAAAAACTAAACTAAATATCAATATGTTTCGTGTATAGAAAATGACAATTGATGTATACATAATTTTTTAATAAAATAAAAATCTTTCGCAATTAAAAATTTTAATTCCCTAAATTGTAATAAATATGTACTAATATTCGTAGCTTGCAATAGGCATTAGCATAATTATAGGCAACGTATTATTCTTGTAGAAACAAATTCTGAAAGAAATAGTTTTCTATCATAATCTTTAAATGTAAATTTATTATCAGGTTTCATTTCACGTAATAATTATTTAGTTTCCTCAGTTTATCCTTTTAGTCACTTCTTCGTTATTTTAATCGATTCGATGAAGAAATAGAGATGACATCCTGCTTCATAGAACAGCATTTTATATAAGACTATCGATATAGTTTCCTCGTATCAATTTTTTAATTGAAGGTTCTCATCACCTTCTTATAACAATAATTTTATAATAATTCTAAAGATTATTGTAATAAATGTAAAATTCGTATTTGAAATTTTGTCGTTTGTAGTTTAGTGCAACTGATTCAAGAAATTATTTAAAACGTATGTCCATGACATTGTGTATGGTCCTTGATTATTCACTGTTTTCTTGGTGCTTACTCAGCCATAAGGCATTAAAAGTATTAAAAATATAGCAACATAGCCAGATTATGCCACCTGGAATTCATAAATGGCCATTAAATCATCGAGGAGTTATAATTATAGCACAGCTATATATGTATATGTTTCATTATTATCGTACGTAATTGCAAGTTTATAATTCGTCTCGTTATCTCGACGAGCATGGTAAATGTAATTTCTGTATTTTCCAATTGGAGAGAACGAAATAGTTTATACTGTATCATTACATTTATCATTTCTCCTGTGCAGCAGCTGACCCTCGAGAAATCGCGTCGAACTCGCCTTATCGTTCTCCAGCTTGAGTCCTCCTGCATAAAAATAATATATTATTATCCTAAAACAAAACAGAAAAATTCTTTTTGGTGTTATTCAGTGCATAGTTCCATTCGTCCTTATCAGTTACGAGTTTAATGTCGCATAGCAACCAGAGCTATCCAATTCCCAATATAATTACATGTCAGTGTAATTAGAATTGGATCGATGTGAAATATTCTTTGTTAGCACCTTAACCTTGTCCTTCCGTTTGTTTCAATTTATAAAATCATTGACCCACATTTAGTATAGTAATGAGAAGTATGAAAATTCATGTACCACCAACACCTTGATCATTCGCCTGTTTAAATTTTATCTAAGTGTTATTAAATATTATTATTTCAATGTTGTGTTACTGGAAAAAGATTACGCAAGGAAAATAACCACTATACTCGATTAATTAATACGTACAATTGATTGTACAAAGCATCAACAAATCCTCATACGTAGGATCATTATGAACTCCAGCGTAATCTTCACTCCGGATAGAGATCCGGAAATGTCATTCAGAAAGGTGTACTGTACAAGAAATTGATATACGAAATCTGTCGATTGTGCTCATTAAGTATTATGATTTGTAGATTTTAAAACGGGCTTTTGCGAATGTTTTGATTCATGATATATACTCATATTTTTCGCTGAATCACCTTTCTTTTAGAGATAGAACATTTTTAGTAATTTATTATTTTTTCAAGCATATTGTGTGATATTATAATATTCTTTGCTAAAAGCTCATTGCTAATTTATATACGAATATTATATATATTTTTTATATGAACATACTATTGATAAAGAAATTAAATTATTCTAAATTATATATTGTCCAAACTAAATGTTGTTAATCAAGTATCATCAAGTGTATTAATCTATTAAGTATTAAACTTTCAAACTTAGAAATTTTATGTCTAACTACAAATTTATAATACAATCTGAGCAAGATTAATAGTATACTCATTAATCTGGCATTCCATCGGACTTATAAATTTTAATAATATTTCAAATAGATTTTTCTGTATTGGATATTAATATTTATGAGTTTAGAGGTACGAATCTTCAAAAGACGAGAATTTATCGATCTATTTCTATTTATCCACGTCATCATTCTGTCTAAGAATAACCACTTTTTTACTCTTAAATGTTTCAAGAACGGAACGAATTATCTCGATATATCTTTGTCCTTTTTTAGATATTAACAAGTACTCTCTTTTATTATATTCTGATAGATGACCGGAGGCGAAATATCGATGAGCTTCCATACGGGAAATACAGCAGCATTTGCCAGCACCCAATGGAGGGAGAAAACATGGGACGTGCATCGTCAATGATTGTAGCTATAACTATAAAAACTCGAGAAACATTTAATGCGTATTCAGTTCTTAGTGAACATTCGTACAGATCGTGTTTACTTGAGCTCCTCAACGACACCTAAAGAAAGATGCGCTCGCCCGCTATCATCTTTGCCTTCTGCCTAGTCGGTGCTTTGGTAAATTTTGAAATCTTTTACTTTTCTCATCTTTTCTGTTATCATTTTAACTGCAATTTATTTAATCTTTTTAATAAATTTCTTTCATTTACATATAATATTATTGTTTTGAATTCTCTGAATAAAGATATCTTTATCGTAGTCGTTGTATAATGATTTTATTAATTTTAATCGTGCGACTTATCTGTCTTAAGTCCTGAAAATGATTAAGAAGATTTTTAATTGAATTGAACAATAATTTCGGAGCTTGTTATTATATGACTAAGACGATGTATAAGAAAGAACTCAGTGACTGCAAAAACAAAATTGTGTTAACATCAAGGATAAAAGAAATATAATAATTGAAATATAAAATTTCTTCTTTTTGAATCTGTTGAATCTGTTGATAGCTCTAAAAAGTTAATTGTCATATCAAGAAGAGAAAAAAAAAGAATTCATATGTGTATTTTATACTTACAAGCTGAAAACATTAACCATTTAAACTACTAATAACATTTCACTAAATATTTATTTCAAAATCTTTACAATATATACTAATATTTTCAGGCGCTCACAGAGGATCAAAAAGCCAAATTGGAGGAATACAGGACAGCTTGCACCACAGAGAGTGGTGTCGACCCACGTAAGTAGCAAACAACGAAACAAATTCCGAACAATTGAACAGAGAACTTTAATCAATATTATTCGATTTTTAGAGGTAGTAGAAAATGCCAAGAAAGGCAATGTTGCTCAGGACGATGAAAAACTTGCTTGTTTCTCCTTTTGTATGCTGAGGAAGATCGGAATCGTAAGTAAAGAAATTGTGTAAATTGACTTATAAAAAATATTTGTATCTATATTTGTATTCTTTGAATCAAATTATATAAAAGAAAAGGACTGAGACTTATAACAGCTACCAACATAGATTTAAAAATCAACCGTTCCGGTGAAGAGCAGAAAAATATCAAGAGCGTATCTCTGGCCTGACAGATAGATATAACAGTTCATCGCTTTTTCGTTCATAAGAAAAAATACCGTTCCCAGTAATACATTTTTCCACCTTTCGTATTATACGAGATATACATTTATTTATCGTCGTAAGTTGATTACATTGTTTATCAGTGGTGAATAGAGACAAATTTTTAGATGTTTTCGTAGAAAGAAATAATATTAGGCTTTCTCGTACTATCATGAAAAGTTCGATTTAAACCGTTTCACCTTAATTAAGAAAGATTATAAATGCATGGAAGGGAAGTGAATACATGGAAAAATTTGAAATCAATTTCAAGACTTATATATTGATTAAGTGTCTCTTATTTCTTTCTATGAATTATAATCTGAAATCCTAAATTCTTTTCGTATGACATCCTATATACAGAAGAAAATAAAAGAAAAATATTTTTATTTCTGTTGCACAGATGGACGAGGATGGAGACATCAAGGAAGACGTTGCGAAGGAAAAGATGGTAGCTGGCGGATCGCCCGCGGACAAAGTTGATAATGTGGTCTCCAAATGCAAACACACCAGTGAGTAGGACATCGTTGTTAAAAATGTTGACTCTACCTTAAATATTAAATAAAACTTTTACTAAATCATTTACGACATGAACAGGATTACTTAATGATTTTTATTTTTTGTCATTACAGCTGGTCCCAACAAGTGCAAGAAGGCTGGTAACTTGATGAAGTGTTTCTTAGAGAACAAGAGCTTCAACGTACTTGAAAGCAACTAAAAATGAAACTGTTGAAAGAAAATGATTTAATTCGTAATTCAACACGTTTCGTATTTTAAAAACACAAAATATTTGTAGATTTATATTAATAAATTATAATACTTTAACACTATTACTTGAGGTCTTCAACCTTTGTTCATCTATTCACTCAGAAAAGCAAGTTGTTTCTTCATTTTACTCACGTATCTCCAATTGTTATATGTCTTATGTAATGACTTATTTCTGTTTCGAAATTTATGTTAGAATATAAATCATTCTGCTAATTATGGAAATGGTTACAATGGAATAAAAAACAGAAATTAAAATTTTGATTCATAATTTAAATATTGACATTTTATTGAAATATAGATAAAAGTATAGCTCTCCTGTTTTTCACAATAAACGCAATAAATCATGGCACAAAGTTCTATAAGATATAAAATCAATCTTATATTACATTTATGGTTGTTAGATCTATGCTATTTATATGCTTATATGCTTTGAAATATCTGTATTTGAAAATTGTAAATTGTAATTCTAATACACATATTTTTAATGAAATGAGTAAGTATTCATTTGAATAACATGGAGATTTAAACTATTCTTTCCTATTCCCTTGTATTATATATTACATTTCTCACTCCTTACAAATAAAACTTCCTATGATTATATTTCTAATATAATTTCAAGATTTTAATATCAAAGTGACATTACTTTCAGTTAGATTATACAAGTATTATCTTATTGTATTTTCGACCAGTCGCGGAGAGACGCGATCGCGAGGAAGCGCATCAACGGGAGTCGTAAATTCCCGTTACGACTATAATAATCGACACCACGAACAGATCGATCCCCTTACTTCTTCTGGGATAATAGGGGTGATTCATGTGGTATAACACTGCGATTAACGTGTTATAATATTTATATTTCCAACAACTTATTACAATGAAGATTTACGCTGTTACGTGTGATGTCAGTTCTGCCCGGGCAACCGAGGTAAACAGACGTGTGCTCCGGTGTAGTGAATCAGAGAAGTATTTCAGAGTTAAATAAAATTAATGATTAGTAAGGGGAAACCCAGCAATGCAGCAGCAGATACCAACAATTAAAATTGCAACAAAAGGTGAAAGATATTATATAAATAGGTTGGTAGATTTACCAGCCCTAAACCAAC
>NC_057785.1:183266-194111 GCF_014825855.1 Bombus pyrosoma | reverse complement strand
AACAACAATCATGCTACAATTACTCACAAACTTGCTAAGTAAAAAATAGAGTGGAACATGCTGAAAATAGCAGCCTGGAACTCCAATGGCTTGCAACAGCGAGCCCACGAAACTAAAACATTCTTGTACAAAAATAATATTGATATACTACTTGTCTCAGAAACACATTTCACTCTAAAAAGCTACATGAAAATACCGTCATATATGTCACCGAAATACTAATATATAAATATTACCGAAATAAATAATACCGAAAATATGTCACCTAAATGTTGAAAGTACTCTTCCCACATTTGTGTTGTAATTTTGTGTCGCGGCGGTACATATACTGCTGACAACTGAAAATGATTGATGCTAGTTTGTACTGTAACGGTGGTTGCTTGGATATATTCCTTACTGACTTGGCTGTGTAAGTAGTGTTTTATGTCGTTTCTTATTATCACTGCGGTCCCTCCGTGTGCTTTTCCTGAGGGGTGTTTGGTACCATATATAGTGTAGTACGGTATTTTCATGTAGCTTTTTGCAGTGAAGTGTGTTTCTGAAATAAGTAGTATGTCGATATTGTTGTTGTACAGGAATGTTTTAGTTTCTAGGACCCTATGTTGTAGGCCGTTTGAGTTCCAGGCTGTTATTTTTAGCGTGTCCGTTTTTATTTTTTGCTTAGCATGTTTGTAAGTAATTTAAGCATGACTGTGATCTGTTGTGTTTGTTGTCTGAGAACTGCATTTTGCTCGCTTATCATTTTTGTTAGCATTTCGGTGTTTTCGATGGATTGCTTGAGCAGTTCTTTGAATTCTGTAGCGTGGTTGTTACTATTGCTCTGGTTTTGGTTGTCTATGTGTGCTGATTGGTTGGTTACTTGCGCGTAGCTTCGCCTACCAAAGGTGTTGGAGTGGTTATTGTTCGTTGGGTGATGTGCATTTTGGGGATTGATGTTTGCTATCAATGTTGTATCACTATCTGTTACATTTTGTTGTGGTTTGTAGTTATTGAATGATCTATTGCGAAGTGGTGGAAACAGTTTACGCTGTAATTGTTTCCTGATTTCACATCCTTTATAGCTGGCTGGGTGTTTTCCGTTGCAGTTATAGCATCTCACTTCCTCAATTTTTCCTGAGTATGGGCAGTGTATTGTTAAGTGGTTTTTTGAACATTTAACACATGTTGGGCTTCTGTTACAATAATTTTTTGTGTGGCCGTATTGTTGGCACCGCATGCATTGTGGTATGTCTTTTTTGTAGCGTGGTGGTTCCACTGTTACTATTGTGTTTAATATTTTTTTGATTTCATATATTTCTTTGTTATTGTTTCTGGGTTCCAGTTCAATTAAGAATAGTGGTAATTTTTAGCTCCTTTCCGTTTTGAGCTGATACGTGTGGTACACAGCATTTTTTTCTTTTAATACTTTTATCACATTCCTATAAATTTCAGGGGTGTTAGTTTGAATTTTTACTTGATCTAATTTTGTTTGTTTTATTGTATAATTATCCTTCCCGACTATATTGTTTAGTAGTTCAATAAGCGGGTCTATTATTTGGGCCTCGTCAAATATTGGTGGCGGTTTTGTAATGTGGCTTAAATGAGTTGTGGCTTTACTTGTCGGATCAGCGTCTATTTCTTCCGTTAGTGAGCTAAAGGAATTTCTTACTGGTAATTTTTGCAGCCATTGCTGCTTTTCTGTATCTAGATTATCTGCGGCACTTGTGCTTGGTGTCATTTTACGTTTCTTATTTGTTTTTGCTATTTTCCAGGTTTCGTCCTGGTAATATCTTTCGTTGTCGTGATTCTCCTCCTGTCTCCACTGCTCTTCCGTTTCTTCTATAGCCATATCGTTTTGGTTGTTGTTACTTTGCTGTTGTTTTTTTAGGCCTGGTAAATCTACCGACCTGCTTATATAGTGCATTTCACCTTTGGTTGTAATTTTTATTGTTGGTATCTGCTGCATTTTTAAACTTCACCTCTCTATCACTATTAACTTTGTTTCACTTTGAACACTTCACCGGAGCACACGACCGATAAGGCACGTCCGTCCACCTCGGTTACCCAAGCAGGATTCTCTATATAAATTTGTTGGAATAAACATTAATTTATACCTGTTAATTCAGTGTAAATTCAGTTGAACCACCCCTATTGTCGTAACAGAAATCAGGGGATCGATCATTTCGTGGCGTCGATTATCGAATCGTAACGGGAATTTACGACTCCCGTTGGCGTGCCTTCTCGCGATCGCGTCTCTCCGCGAATGGTCGAAAAAACAATAAGATTTCATAAACTAGTGTGCAGTGAAACACTTTCATAGCCAAGGGTTCTAGTAAAGTTATTGTTTATAAAATTTAGAAAAAATAATTTTGAGTCAGCAATAACCAGATCAATAAAGGTCCCCGATCTCGAGAAAGAAGGTAACAACGAACTATACAGGTGGATTCGAAAATTGAATACGCTTTTCTCAATCCACCTGCACAGCTTCGCCTCCCGCCCGCTATTATTATTTTGCGGATTTCACTAGTTTTTATGTTTCGAATTTTGATAACTAGCTAATATATAATAATGATTTATATTATGAAGATTCAGATCATTAAATAGAATATCCAGATCTTTAATAAAATCTTTATCGGAACTAGGAACGTATACCGAAATTACGAATAATTTTAATGAATTTTCTAAACTAATTTTTATAATTACAAAACTCAATGCGACCTCGGCCAATATTATTAGAATTTATGTATTCAAAATTAAATTTCTTACTAATTGAAGGTCCTGTTTCCCCTCCACAGTCCATCTTATTTTTATGAACCATCTCAAAATTTCTGAAAACAACTTTATGTTTATTGTCCAATTTAATCTCCGAGAGTATAACTATATCCGGTTTGTGTCTAAATATATGTCGGAGATGAAAGGACATCGGGGACTTTCTTTTGGAGTGATTAGGAAAATTTCCAATACCCTAGCCCGGACTTTTATTGTAGCTACCCTTAAGCAATAAAAATAGGAAATAGTTGTAAGACGCTAATCCGATTATGGGTGCTCAAGGTTTATGGCGATGGGCTTGGGCTCGAAGTGACATAATGAGTCACCGAACGTAGCCACGGTCATGGGAGGGACGTGTAATAACAGAGGTATGGAATAATTATGCAGCTCTCCTTAAAACAAAGATTGACCCGAGAGGTAGGGAGAGGACTATATAAGGGCAGTTCCATTTGTACTGGGAGCTTTCGAGTTAGTTAGTTATCGAGAAAGTTATGGAGTTAGTTATTGAGAGTCATTACGACTTGTACGTTGAGTCACACCAGGATCGTGTATCATATCGGATTCGTCTTCCCGTGGCCGTGAATTCGTATCGAACCTAAGTTCATTGTCATCGATCTCTCGTTTGTCCGATTGCCGTCATTCCCTGTAACCTCTTGTAATCATCACCTAGGAACTAATAACGATCAGCGAGAATACATAACCACTATGGTCAATTCGAGTCAAGGTTCATCAGACGCCCATACTTCAAATCCTTTTCCGACATATACATTCTTGAAATCTTCTCCCTATTGAAAACTACAGAAATTACATTAATTTGGATAAATTTTATTTTGTTTTATTCCAACTTGGTTGGCTTATTTTCATTATTAGCTAGGTAAACTAATACATAGCTTTTAAACATTGAGCTACAGTATTTTCTAGGCTTTTAATTATCTTTTATACTACTTCTAATTTTCATTCTTTCTTTATATTAACTGTTGTTTTATTGATATAATTAAAAATATCTTCTGTATTTTGAAATATAGAACTGTTGAGAGTTATTATTTTTCTTATGTGTAAGAGATTATCATACATTTGTTTCAATTGTTTTATTGATTAAATCTAGTTTTTGTCAAGCTAATTTTTGCTTGCCAACTTTTTTTAACTTAATATGTCCTGGACACCGTCTATATGGCATAGGGTAACCGTAACTATTAAATAAGATACAATAAGGTATTTTTTTCTACTTGAACAGTCAAAGGTACTGTCATTTCTTGTAATGTTATTAAGGCACTCACCAGGTTTGTATTGATTAATACACCTTTTTTTTTCGTGGAGGAAACCTTCATAGGCATCCCGCGCCCTCCAGGGAGAGGGCGCCGGGTAGTGCCGGATTCGTACCGGTTAAAACCTCCACGGTGATCGTCCTGACGATCACAGGCCCCGCAGTTGATGACTTGGCTGATGATCGGCCCTTAGCTCGAACGGAGGAGACGCCACTAGCACGGACGCCGACGCGTGGCATATGGTCCGATATCCCCTGACTATTCGGATGGAGGTAATCCTTTGTAACCTCCTCAGCAGGAGCTCAAAGTGCGGCCCGAACGTCCATTGGCTGTCGGTCGTGAGGCCCAGGTATTTCATCTTGAGCCCCACCTGTACTTCCTCTCTGCGGATGTTCACACAGAGGACAGGAGGAGGGATTCCTCAAAGGTGTTGGTCGAAGAACCACATGGCCTCGGACTTGGCAGGTGACACGCTCAAGCCCAGCTCCTGAATGGCGCGAACCGCGCACGCTACGGCGACCTCGCCGAGTTGGAGAGTTTCATAAAACCATCGTCCCCCGACCAGGACCAAAGTGTCATCGGCGTAGCAGACGATACCCGTGCCCGGCATTCATTAACGCATCTAATGCGTTTGTATCTTCTGTTAGAACTTGATGCGATATCACTCAAACTCTAACGGTTTTTACATCGAATGCTGTCTTCTTTTCTAAAAGTCTCGCACGACACTATCGAATGAATCAATTATTTAATTTGGAATAAGTTATTGATATCACTGTTTGATGTGATTTGAATTACAACACATGACCAAACATCTATTTTCTTATAAAGATTTCTTTGTTGTAATTTCCTCATCGAACTGATTTTAACTTTTTCCAAGCTTAATTTATTAATTCTATCAGCACTGTTTCTGGAAGGAAGTCATCCAGAAGTTTTTAAGTTTAAGTAAAACGGTACGAAGTTTCTCCCATTTTGATGTGAAAGTTTGAAATTTCATATTTAAATCTCTAAAAACTTTGTAAATTAATGTAAAGTGTACTAAAAATGAAACTAGTAAATTCTAAACATTATATCTTATTTTTTAAAAACAAATAACTAATTCTGTTTGAATATAAAATGTTCTCTATGCTGTTAGTGTTTTTGTAGCCTTGCTTATCTTCTTTGCTATCTTGCTCTTCGATTATTAACTTAAAAGTTTTGTTTGAAGTGTTCGCTCCTTGCCCCTGAAAGGACCTCACTCGTGTTTGTTTTGAAATCCGCTGAACGTGTCTTCTTCACGACAAATTACGTAATAGCTGATTCATCCTGTTTTTTGACAAACACCTTTAATACTTTCGAATTAGCATTGTTATCTCCAGAACTGTTAATTCCATGTGTATTTTTAAAAGGAGTTGGCGCTGAGTTATTGAATTCAGATGTAAATTCCAATTCCGTGTCTTCTATCAACGAATCCTGTTTCATAGACGAAACTCTGTTATTATTATTCAATTGTAACAACAATCTTTGTACTTGTTCTTCCAAATCTTTACTTTTTAATCTTTCTTCTTCCAGCTGCTTCTTTAAGTATTTGATTTCGGTTTTGAAATTTTTTGTTGAATCTTCCTTTTTACCATTAATTTCGATTTTATTCTAGGGTGACATTACGTTAAGTATTTTATTTTTTATAATTAATTTGTTCTTTTGCGTATATGCTTTTTTATTTTTATTTTTTTAGTATAGCTTATATCATTTCCATTAAATAACTCGTTTTCAATGTAATTTATATTATTATTAGTTATTTCTGAATTATAATTGAGAGAATTTACATTGTTGGAAATTTTTACAGTACCCGCAATATGTGAACAAAGGTCGGGCCGAAGGATCATCTTTAAGATGCTTTTAGGGACATCGGTTAACATTAACTAGTTGCCGACATACGAATTCCCCGCATCGTAACGCATCGTAAATCTTGTCATTGAAATCTAAACCTCTAGTCGCTGAGGGCTCTGGGTGCGTACATCCTCTCCTCATGCGTCCACTTTACCTCATTCAACCGACTTGGGAAGACTTCTGGGAAAAGGGCATCCGATTGAAGAAAGGCGGATAACGTCTACATTTTCTTCAACTTAAAAACCAAATGTGACGAGTCTCGAAAGAGATTGTACTGCCAAGTATTGTGGTCTGCGAAGTATTGTCTTGCTAAGTTTGATTGAAAGTATTGATTTAAGTGCGAAGAGAGACGTTGAACCGTATGATCGGTAAAACCACTGTATCTCCATATCGTGCGATGCGCCCTTCATTCTATTTATGTAATATAATATATGAATATTTTGAGGTGATATTGGGTGTAGTGCATTAAATAATCACTCGGTGTTTATGTCAACAATGTATTTATTAACAAGTGTCTTCTTTTGATCGCGACGCGTATGCTCTTGATTTCGCTAGTCAATCTCGCTGCATGATTACAACTTGACTTTATCGCTTCCTGGTTCAAACTCGACTGTCGATCGGATTCGATTCTTTTCTTTTTGTCGTCCCTCAATATCCCCACTATCCACGCGTTTGTTAGGCGTTCGCGACCGTTGCTACGCACGCCTTTTTCTCGAACATTCGGCGGAAGGACTGTTAGGATATTGATAGCTCATTAGGCACTCCGCTTCGGCGATATACACTGTTGCCTAGTGCCGCCACATATTTAGATGAAAGGACACCGGGGCCTTCCCTTTGGAATTCTGCGGAAAACCCCCAATATTTTAGTCTCTATAATTTAACTCGATTATAATTGTCCGAGATTTGTGATAATGAGCTTGGGCCCGAGGCGACAACAAGTCTCTGAACGTCGCCGCGGTCACGGGATGAACGTTTTTACCTAATAGAGGTATAGAGTAATTGTATAGCTCTCCTTAAAATGAAATAGTTATAGCGGCACGCGACAGTAAATATTTCAACAGTTTCAGTCCCGTGGCTCGCCACACACAGACCCTATCCTCTGGGCAAGATGATTACCAGATGTCGATGTATCTCCACAGTACATGTTCAGATAGCCTGAGGATCCACTATAAATTTTAGGATTTAGTTAACTAAGGTCCTTCAAACGAACAAACAGTCTTTATCCTAACAGTCCCTAAATCTATCACCTACTACGGGAAGATACGGGAAATCTGCTTTCTCACAAAAGACGCTTCCCGCTAGCAACTTTCTCTCAAGGGTGGTTAGCATCCTTCTTCAACCATGAACATAGAAATTAACAGGAACGTTCCCTCACCCTCCGAACGAAGGCTTTCCTCGACGAATCCGATGATCTCGTGTCCTTAGACACAACCCATCAGAGTTTTCTTCTGCAGCATCATCGCGACGGAAAGTCATTCTCTCGTGAGGTCTTATTAGCTAATTACATGGTGTCTTTATGCTCGGTGGATTTTCTACGTTTTAACAAAGAGTTAGTTCAGTAATATTTGTACCGTAGACAAGCAAGTTGAGTACAACTTGGACTTTGGAAGAAATTGCATTTTGTTATCCCATTGATCGTGGATTCGTTATTGAACCTAGGATCATAATCATTAACATCTGGAGTATCTAATTACCACGGTTACTTGTCAAATTCTGTAATAATCATATTTGTGCTAGTAAATATGTTCTCTATTGCATAACAACAATGTCTAACCCAAATGAATATTCGCTTCATGCCCCTAACCCTAATCATAATGTGAACCCGACATATATATATATGTCGGGTTGCCATCGTAATGAGGGCCCGAGTTGTCATCGGAGGAAAGGTATTGGGCCCACAATGATTCTTCACTGGAACTATGCATCTTTCTTGTACAATCGAAGTGACGTTTATTAGCACAAGTATGGGCTTTACAGAGTTAATAAGCAATCGCGGGGATTTGACACTGGTGACAATGGCCTAAGGTTCGATAACGAATCCGCGGTCAACGCGATAATAGATGTATGTTCTCACAAACTCTAAGTCCGACTCTTGGTTAACAAAACATGAAATATTCGTAAAGACGTTATTCTTTCTCGCCGATGAGATCGCATAAGGGAATGACTTTCCGTCGCGATGATGCCACAGAGGAAAACTATGACGGGGTGTGTCTAAGGGCACGAGACCATCGGATTCGTGGAGCGATGCCTTCGTTCAGAAGGTAAGGGAAATTGACGTTGCTGTTAATTGGTCAATTTCCATATCGGTGGTTAGAAAAGGATGCTAGCCACCCTTGAGGGAGAGAGTTGCTAACGGGAAGCGTCGTACGTGAGAAAAGAAGATTTCTCGTATCTTTCCGCAGTAGATGATAAATTTAGGGGCTGCGAAGACTAAGACTATTTGTCAGTTTGAAGAACCTCGGCTAAATAAATTCTAAGATTTATAGCGGGTCCTTAGGCTAGCTGAATATGTACTGTGGAGATGCATCGACATCTGGTAATTATCTTGTCCAAAGAATGCGGTCTTTGTGTAGCGAGCCACGGGACAGAATCCGTTGGAGTGTGTACTGTCGCGTGCCGCTGCTATATTTTTTCAAGGAGAGCTATACGGTTGCTCTATGCCTTTGTTTATGTAAACGTTTATCCCTTCACCGCGGCTACGTTGGCGACTGATTGTCGCCCCGAGCCCAAGCCCTGCTTGGTTGCACACTAGCACAAGAACGGATATAAATGTACAATTAAATAGGTCCTTGCAGCGTAGAACTCAATAGATTTTTGTCTATGCTAGTGTCACGTTGGTTCGAGATTATTTCACGTTCCGCATGTAAAGTGAGAGATTGGTACTTCGATTATGATAATTATTGCAAAATTTATTATATAAACTAACAGAGTAAAAATACAGAATGTCGTAAACAGAACAGAAGAGACCAGAATAGAGTGTCTAGTGCTGACTTGGGAGGTTTTGTTATATTGAACGTTCGCACGTTCGCGGGGAGACGCGATCTCGAAGAAGCGCGCCAACGAGAGTCGTAAATTCCCGTTACGATTGACTAATCGACGCCACGAATCGTACGATCCCTTATTTCTTGTGGGGTAATAAGTGTGGTTAATTGAAATAACGCTGCGATTAACAGGTTACTATATATTTAATCGATCCAACAACTTCGGTGTATACAATAAGGAATGTGTGTACGAACAACGACGAGTATCGTTGCGTTGACTGACTGTATTCAACTGAACACTTATTGACGACTTGATCGAGAGTTACTTGTTGATGACTTGCTCGAGAGTTGAACGAGAGAGACGTGGTGATGACTGCTTGACCACTTGCTCGCGAGTTGAACGAGAGAGACGTGGTGATGACTGCTTGACCACTTGCTCGAGAGTTGAACGAGAGTGGGTGACAACTTGACCGAGAGAGACGTGGTGATGACTGCTTGACCACTTGCTCGATAAGTGCTGAACTGCTCTTAAGGTGTCTCGGAGGAAAGCTTGGTGTGGGTGTGCCCTTTGACCGAAGAACGCGGATTCGTTGTTCACACTTTTCGTCCAGGAAGTGAGGGTAACGATCCGCGATGCCGATTGGTGATGACACACTCTAATGAAGAGGATATGCAGAAGTCTCCCACCAACGACGAGCGGGGGTGGACTTTGCTCCTGACGAAAAACAGTCTTTTCCGATGGACATGTGTTAGCTTTTCCCATCTGGTGACTGTCCGCTTTCTCCGTGATTCTTAAGAGCGCCTAATAAACTCAAGGACTTTTCCAAGACCCAGCCATAAACTGAAAATACTTCTAGAATTAGAGAATTCTCCAGACATGCAATTTGACTGGCAAACATGTGTGAAAACAATGAAGCTACAAGTTAACGTTTTATGGTGGGTCCGTGGGTCTATTGAGAATAGGGAGAAATGTAGGTTGGCCGTTGGCTGCCAGGTAGCGAGGGATGGCGTACAGATGTCCCACGCAACGTAACATATATCAAGCGTTTAGTTCCTGTGGTTATCGCTGGATGCCGGTCGCATAGGTATGCTGCTACTGCTTGATGACTATAGTATGCAAAAATGTGATTATCCTAGCGCTGTATTTCAAGACCCCTGTGACACTAGCGTGCACCTAAAAAGAGCAGATTTTTAACTTTAAGCTAAAATACATTCCTCCTTTATATGCTAAATTTTTTATAAGTTTAAACATTTTTTATAGGTTTTTATATGTGCTAACATTAATTGAAATCATTATTTAGCCACATGGTACAGCATCCGTACTAGAACTACGGGTGTGAGCACTCTCATTTCCTCTCTGCTATTATCAATTTTTTTATTAAGAGTGGCAAGAATGAGAACTGAAATAAACAGTGACCTTTTATATTATATTTTATTAATATCTAAACTATAAATACTATTAATATCTAAATAAGGACTTTCGGTTTGGTGCGAGGCAACGGTAACACGTGGACGAGGTGCTCCGTAGAAAAAGTGAAGTGTGAGGGGGAAAAGGAAAGGAAAGCGCGAAGTAACACGAAGAGAGGAAAATAAAGTGTGAACACACGAGGAGAAAAGAAGGAAAGGTGAAAAGAAGAAAAACGAGGGAGATTTACAAGTAAGAAAAACCAAAAAAGGAAGAGGTTAGGCAGACAGAAGAGAATCAGAAAGTTGGGCAAAGAAACAACAGATGGCGACAGTCAGAGGAAGGCCAAGGAACACAGGCAAGGCGGGAGACAAAGAAGAATCCAAGAACATATTAGAAAGGTACAGTTGGACGGAAAAAGAGAAAACAACCAGGGGGAAGGAAGGGAGGGAATGACAGAAAGAGTGGAGAATATGGAAAGAGGAGTAGAAGCTAGGGTAAAAGAAATAAAAGGAATGTTTGAAGAACAGCTGGAGGAGTTAATGAGGGCAATGAAAGAGGAGATAAAAAGGGAAATAAA
>NC_057785.1:175713-180366 GCF_014825855.1 Bombus pyrosoma | reverse complement strand
GTATGGTCACTGACGTACGCAGATGATATTTTGTTGATGGCGGATAGGGAAGAGGAGCTAAAGGAGATGCTAAGGAAATTCAAAAAATTTCTAAAAGAAGCAGAATTGGAGCTAAGCACAGAAAAGACAAAAATAGTAGTATTTGAAAAAAGAAGGAACAAAAGGAGACAAAGAAGATGGAATTGGGGAGAGCAAGAACCAGAAGAAGTGGAGGAGATAAGATACCTAGGGTACATACTACAGAAAAACGGCAGCAATGAGAGGCACATACAAGACAGGAAAAGGAGAGCGATGATAGCAATGAAGAAAACATGGAGCGTGGGAGAAAGAATATTCAAACAGGACTACGAGAGGAGAATGAAGATGTTTGAAGCATTAGTAGAGATCGTGGCGCTGTTTGGAGCAGAGGTATGGGGTTGGAACATGGAAGAAACGCTGGATAGGATAAAAAGAGAGTACGTAAAATGGATCTTAGGTTTAGACAGGACAAGACCAAACTACATACTGACAGAAGAGTGCAAGATAGAGGAAATCAATGTAAAAGCATTAAAAAGAGCAGCAAGGTGTGAGGAAAGAGCTCTAGAATCGGAAAAGGAGCTAGTAAAAGAGTGCATAAAGGAAAGAGAGAGAAACTGGGAAAATGGCCAGGAAGGGAAAAGAGCGAGAAAGAGAAAGAAGGAACTAGAAGAGGTGAGAAACGTAAGGACACAGAGGGAAGCAGGAGGGGAGCAAGAAAGTTGGACAGGAGACCGAATTGCAGAAGAAAGAAGGAAGAGAGAGGCAGAGGAGAGGAGGAAAAGGATAAGGGAATCCAAATACAACAGATACTACAGGAACATAACCAAAGATGAGATGCCAAAGTACTTGGAAGGGAGGATGAAGTAGAAGGACAGGAAAATTATAGCCAGATTCAGGCGTGGAAACGAGACCAAAGCGAAAGAACATTGGAAAGAGGAGGGAGAAAAAAGGTGCAGATTATGTGGAAGGGAAGAAGAGGACCTGAGACATGTAATAGAAGAATGT
The DNA here is from genome assembly GCF_014825855.1 of Bombus pyrosoma. Taxonomy (NCBI): domain Eukaryota; kingdom Metazoa; phylum Arthropoda; class Insecta; order Hymenoptera; family Apidae; genus Bombus; species Bombus pyrosoma. The sequence goes on along the minus strand of NC_057785.1, from coordinate 179,343 downwards.
GAAATAACAGGAGGAGCAAAGGACATGGAAAAAATATTGAATGGGACCGGGGAAGGACTAATGGACTTAAGAGCAATAATAGAGAAAAGAAGGGCAAAGGCAATACAAGACGGGGTAGAATGACAGGAAGGTAGCACAGCAAGGAGGCAAAAATACCAAAGTGGCAATAGTGTGTAGGCATAAGTTGCAATAGATTGTAAGCATTAGTTTTAGATTAGAGGTAAGAATATGCTAAGTGTAATAATGTGTTGTAAAAATCGAAAGTTCGTCCAAAGCCGAAAGGCACGGACTAAAATAAATAATAATAATAATAATAATAATATCTAAATAATATCTATAAAGACTATTAATATCTAAACTATATCTAAACTAGCAGTAACCCTAAACTAATAGTTTGTACTTAACCATTTAATCATTACTCTAAATCTCTTTCATTTCTTGAAATGGCCGTTTCTGTTTTTTCCTTATAGTGCACACCTTTTTCCTATCCGAAGAGATAGTGTTGCCAACTTTTATTCAACTAACTAAGATACTAGCAACATTATTAACAATATTCTATTTTTAGGTAGCTGCCTGATAATAGTCGCTTTCTATGTAGCACAATTTAAACCAGCTGAAACTTAGCTCATTAATGTGTTGCGGATTCATATAGATTTGTGGACTATTATTCATATCGACCGCGTGTTCTTATGGACGAGCAGATCACATAGAAGAACAAAGGATAAACCTGAGGTATCGCATTCTTTCTCTCTCAAGCAAAGCAATGTATCGTTCAAGATGTAAGTGCCACAATATTATGCTTCATCAAAACCCTCCTACTATTTTAAGGAAAACTATTACCTAACTTTTAATAACATTTTATTCATCATTAATGTTAGTATAAATAATATAAATAATAAAAACTTTAATTAATAGTTAATTACATAATCATTAGAAAATAACATGCAATAATGCTTTTGTAAATAGAAGATATTGTTATTTTAAAAAAAGATAATTTTCATAGTTGCGTACAATGGCTTAAATGCTGCTTACAGTAAGTTTAAAAATATAACCCAAAGATTTTCTTAAGAACAATATAAATCGACTGAATTTTTTATTTTAGAATTTTATTTTATTTTAGAATTTTTTATTTCTATTTTAGAATTCGGTAGTAAGCCGCATTTCAAAGATTTTGTCGCATTTCTTATGTCCCGACCATTTTGCTTGTCGTGTCTACTTTTCCAACATCTAAAAATCGACGGCCACGTTTGTGGATCCCGACATAGTAGATGACCACGCTCCGGATAATTCGGTAATTTTCGGCACGTCGAAGTTCTTTAACAGATCATCGATTCATCATAGCGACAAACGGCGGGCGGTAATTGTTTCTGCTTTCGCATCCGCTGTTGATTTCTTGGACTTCGTCTTGACCGCCGAAACAGTTTAAACTGCTGTATATTGAAAAATCCAAAATCTACCAATGAGATGAAGAAGACGCAGCGGTATGAATCAGCGAGTCGCCCTCTGCTTGAGCATTCTTATCGCAATCGTATACCGCTTAAAATCGCGATCTTACTGCACGAAATATCCTTTTCAAAGTACGCGATCGTACTTGATTATCTTTCATCGTCGCGCTCGGTTTTTATACTTTATACTGTCTTTAAGATTAAGTTAATATTTAATTGTTTCATTAGTTAAGTTTATAGTTTTAATAAAGTCTAACTTTATTGCAATTTTTTTGTGCTCATTCGTGCTCCGATAATACATTTCGAACAGATTTTTTATATATGTTTAACAGTAAAACATAAATATTATTATTATACATGTAAAACATTGTACCTTTATTAAAAAATATTCACTAATATTTTTAAAATAGCGGAACACGGTTATTTACACGAAAATTTACAAACGTTGACTCATATGCGGCATAGATTCCCGTTATCCAATCATTCTGATATCACCAAGTATCGCGATTTAGAAGAGTAAGAATAGAAAAAGTCGAAAAATATGGACTATTCTATGGACCAGTTTTATCTAATGTATCGTAAGAAACAATTTTTAATACTTTTATTACATTTGGATTACATAAAGATCAAGGTATTTTAGATTTAGTTTTACCTAGTCGCTTTTTATTAAATGATCTATCTTATCTTTCCGCGTTTTCCATCAAACGTTCCCATCAATTTTTCTGTTTCTTTTTGGATATATACGTTTGATACTATCTACTTCATTGTTTATACTGATTAAATCATTTTCAATTTTAGGACCGCATCCTATACTTCGCTCAAACAATCAATAAACGAATCGGTGTAAGTATTAAATATTCCACAAACTTTTTAATTTTTAGCTCGGCTATTCTGAAATTTTCATGATTTCGACAATATTCTGCGTTTTCTAATCAATATTTTCGAGCACTATAGTCAAAACTTTATCTCTGATCGCGTGATAATTTTCATCGTGATACAAGCATAGAAGTCCGATACCGCTTCCGTTTGACACGTAAAAACAAGTAACTTTCTTTCCCGTATCATTACGCAATTTACAACATAATGAGTTACCTATCAGTACAAAATGGCTATGCAAGGAATCGTTACGACCAAACTTTTCTCCTTCATTTTCTCTAATACCCTTCCTAACTGCTCTCTGAGTTTCTCTATCATTCCTTCCATTCCTTCTACCCCCACTCTCACTGCTCCGACTTCAGTAGCGATCTTTCAATCAAAACACTTTTATTAAATCCTTTCTTTTCTCCCCCTCATCCCACCGTATCTTCGTCCAACGCTCTTTTTGTTTTTCAGGAATTTTTCTAACTTTGTTCTCCTCCTTTCCTATCTTCTCCATTCCATTCCAAATAAGCTCCAATGCTCTACTGTATCGATTATATCGACATATGAAACTATTTCGACTATGAACTAAACAACAACAAGATTCAACACTTTTTAAAATTTAATATTTGTAAAAATAAAACAGGGACAGCCAATGCAAGTAGTTACACTTAGTTGGTATAGATTAAATAAATTAAATTCAACTGATAAAGTAGGATGGTGTTTACACGAGATAAACGAAATGTTGTAGACACTTGAAAACACATTAACATAGATACGGCCGTTAAAAGTTAAGGTTTTAACGTTAAAAAGAAAGAAAAAATTTATATAAAGTGCATTTATGTAGACATTAAATGTTAAGAAGATCGACTTGCGCACAGTAAAAAAATTGATCTCTCTGAATTCTATTATTTTGTCCTTAGTATTCAGTCCCAGACTACAGATCGCCTAGAAAATATTTAAGGTTTAGCTTTCTTAAGAAGTTATATGACGTCACTTTTTGCTTTTTGGCTTGGTGTTCAAGCCCTCTTATTTTCACTAAGTTTTTTTTTTTTTTTTATTATTATATTGTTTATTTTTAATTTTACAATTTGTCCAGTGGGACATTAGGTAAAATGTTATAACATGTGATTGAATAGCATGTGGATGGTTACCCCCAGCGGGGTGCCATCTTCGCGTTTTTTAGTTTATATCCTTTATGAGATCAGCTGGGTGTTTCCTTTTTAGTCTTCTTTCTATTCTTGTGTTGATCGTTTCCGTAGCCAGCCTGTTTGGGTGTGTTGTTATTCTTTCTCTGTACCTTTCCGCGTATCTGGTGATCTCCTCC